>NW_025059441.1:0-3659 GCF_019279795.1 Protopterus annectens
TCTTTTCATTTTTTTTGATGTTTTCTAGGTGGATTTTTTGGGGTCTGCTTTTGGCCCCGCGTTTTTAAATTTTTTTGGCCTCCCTTGTCTTTGGGAGAGTGTTATTTTAATTTTATGGAATGTACGGGAATTTTTAGGTTTTGGGTTTCCCCCTTTTTGTTTGCCAGTCCTATGTTGAGAGAGCTCAGCCTCCAGTTTGGCCGTATAGTTGCATCCCCGCATGTATTTGTGTTTTGTGGGAGAAGGAGAGGATTGTCTGTGTACATGAGGCAATTGTAACATTGCCTCAATATTCCCAGGTTCACCAGTTGAGCTGGAGAGGACACTAGCAACTGATCCTCACATACTAGAAGTAGTAGATAAAGAACTTTCAAAGGACTCCGGGAAGTGGGTTTTAGGTGGGGTACTATCTATAATAAGAGTGCTTTATCAAGGTGCAAGTACTGTAGAGTTTCTAGGCTTTACAGATAGAGAATAGTCTACTTGGGAATCAAGTAGATGAACTTTTCAGTTATAGGATATGCTGGTTAGATCAGCAGTACAGTTTAGCGTGTTTTATAGGGAGGGCTGAAGGAGCTAGGAATTGGCCCAAACGACCAATGGACTACTAGTTTCTGGCTGAAACTTCACCAAATCGGACAAAAGGCGTCAGTGCTTCCCACCCACTGGTAAGCAAAGAAACTTCCTCCTTCCTAATAAGGCAATGGATCAGTAACAGGAACTAAAACAAAGCCCAGGGATCAGCAACTCTGAAACTGGACTACTCTAGTTCAGTAAAGTGGGAAAACAAGAGATTTTTGTTTTATTACAGAGATAAGGAAAAACAGACAGTAAATGCTATAAATGCTGTAAAGCAGCGCATTTAGGTGTGTAGCCTACAGAAACTTTGCAACAATTAGTAACTTAAATGCAATAAACAGTGTAAAATGCAGAAATCACTTAAAGTAGCAGTAAAACAGGCGAAATGCAGTTGCTAGCTTAATAACAGTGGGAAAGCCACAAGAAATATATCTGGTAGAAAGTCACTCTTTTAGCTCTCTGCTGCTTGGATCACTCTGCAGGCCACCATGAGGATCTGTGCAGAGTTGGTACAAGCTGGAAAACACGTGTTTAGCGTGTTTTATAGCAGGGGCTGAAAAGCTAGGATTCCCAAACGACAAATAGACTACTAGTTTCTGGCTGAAACTTCACCAATCGGACAAAAGGCTGCTCAGTGCTTCCCACTCCTGGTAAGCAAAGAAACTTCCTCCTTCCTAATAAGGCAATGGATCAGTAACAGGAACTAAAAACAAAGCCCAGGGATCAGCAACTCTGAAACTGGACTACTCTAGTTAAGTAAGGCGGGAAAAAAAGATTTTTTTTTTTTTTTTTTTTTTTTTTAACAGAAACAAGGAAAAAAAAAGACAGTAAATGCTAAAATTTTTAAGGGCTAGCACACTTGAGTGTGTTAGCCTACAGGTAAAATTAAGCAACAAATAACTTTTAAAAGTGCAAAACAGTTAATCAACAAAAACAATTTAAATAGAATGCAGAGCTGTATAAACAGGCTAAGATGCAGTCCCAAGCAGTAAATATTCAAAAGCCAGAAAAAAACTTAAATCAGTTATAGCAAATACAGTTATAACAAATGCTCTGAAATATACTGTATATTTCCCAAAATGTTTGAGAAGGACAGTCAGAACACAAGAAGGTTCAGGCAAAAAAAAAAAATTTTGTTTTACTTTTTGAAAAGGTAAAAGGAGGAACAGAAGGCCTTATCAAATGTTTCTCTGTATTAAGAAGAATGAGCTAATGACACTAGACTGGGAGGTGTGTCACAGTAGGGGGGCAACTCAAAGCCACCAAGTATAAGCGCAAGACACCAACAGGGGGGGAGGGTGGGACAAAAAAGCCTAAGACAACAAGCTATGAAAGTTTTTAAACAGAAAAAGATTTCTGAAGATTCTGAATAGACAAAGTGCTTTATATATATTAAATTATAAAAACAGTAATCTGTTAAAATAATCAAAAATACTTATATTTTGTAGCTCAGTTCGTCAAACAACTTCTCCAGCCTGCACCAAAGACCAGAACAACCACTTTTTACAACAAAAGAAGAAAAAAATTAAGGTGTTTATTATATGCTACAAAAAGGGTTTAAGAGTTTCTAATTTAATAGAAAATTTAAATTAAATATACAGTTCTTTTTCAAAACAAAATTTTTTTTTATGCACAAGCCACACCTTTTAAACACAGCCGCACTCCCGAGAAATAACATAAATTTTAGTTTTATAGAAACAAGTAAGTTTTAACAAAAAATCTGAATCAATAGCAGCTTATATTTAAATTAACATTTAATAAAAAATTATTTTAGCATGGAACATTCTAAATGAGACCGGGAACAACTTTTTAAGGGAACAAAGAACACCTGCGGAAATTCGATATTTAGTTACATACCAAAACAAGTTTAATTAAAGAAGATTTCTGGTCGAAGAAGTCTTTAAAAATAAAGTAATCTTTCAAATACTTATTGTCTATTGTCAAACTTTGCTGAACAACCACTTTTCCCAACACAAAACGCCCTGCAAGAATAATTAACAGAGTATGTTTAGTTTATTTGCTGCAACAACAGAAGTTAGAAGTTCTAGTTTGTGAAAAGTCTTTAATAAAAAATATCGGTATTTTAATAAATTGAACTCGTTTGTCATTTCCTTCACAAGCGAACCACTTTTTACAGACAAGAAGGCACTACAGGAATTACAAAGTAATTTTCAATTTCTGAAACAACGCTAGAAAGTTTTAAAAAAGTTTTGGTCTGAATGAAAATGATTTTAATTATAAACAGTATGTTAATATCAAAATCTAAAATTGATAGTCCAAACAATTTGTGCCAAAGAACATTTACAGAACAAGACAGCACTAGCAAGTTTCCGAAATGGTTTATACATGCAAACAACAATAGAAAGTTAACAAGTTTGAAGACAAAAAATTTTTATTTTTATAAGACCCGTAAATCAAAATTATATTTTGTGTAGGCAAACAACTTTGGACCGAAAAAACCTTTCAAACAAACCAAGAAAATTTACCAGGGTAATGTTCTTTATCATCCAAAAAAGTATGATTTTAAAAAAAGGATTCTAATACAAGTCTTTAAAAAAACAATCTAAATTTATCAAATCTTATGTATCAGCGTAACAATTTGCAGACCAAAATTTTTTTCAAGACACAAACCACTAGCAAGATATTCAGAAAGTCAGGAAATGCAGCAATTGAAAGTACAAAAAATTGAAATTGAAAGCAAATCTTTAAAATTTCCCAATTTAAATATCAATTTTTGTGTCAGTGTAACACTTCTCCCTTTAAAAGACCAGACAAATTTTACAACAAAAAGAACGATACAAGTATTAACAGGGGGGAAATTTTCAGTTTTAAATGCCTTTGGCCCAACAGCAAAAAAAAAAAAAAAAAAAAAAAAAAAAAAAAAAAAAAAAAAAAAAAGAAAAAAAAAAAAAAAAAAAAAATGAAAGTTTTAAACAGAAAAAGATTTCTGAAGATTCTGAATAGACAAAGTGCTATATATATTAAATTATAAAACAGTAATCTGTTAAAATAATCAAAAATACTTATATTTTGTAGCTCAGTTGGTCAAACAACTTCTCCAGCCTGCACCAAGAGAAAAC
>NW_025059442.1:0-4232 GCF_019279795.1 Protopterus annectens
CCCACAAAAACCAAAAAAAACATACGTACATCTCTGTATAACCACACAATGCGTATGTACGTCTGTAGCCACGCAATGCATGCGTACGCCGTGTATAACCACTCAGTATGCGTTACGTCTCTGTATAGCCGCACGCAATGCAGCCGCGTCTCTGTGTAACCGCACAATGCAGCCATGTACGTCTCTGTTGTGACCACGCGGTAATATGCGTCCATCTGTGTAACCACACAATGCGTGCCTACGTCTCTGTTATAACCACACAATGCAGCGCCCATCTCTGTATAACAGCAAGGTAATGCGTGCGTCTCTGTATAACCACATGTCGTGTGTACGTCTCTGTGTGTCGCGCAATGCGCTTACATCTCTGTATAATATGGAATACATCGTTACATCTCTATTATAACCACGCAATCTTTGTCACGATGCATCTGTAACCACACAATCACGTGCCTACATCTCTGTATAACCACACATGCGTGTACATCTTCAGTATAACAACAAATAATAATAATACGTGACATGGGTACATCTCTGGTAGCAACCACACAATTCGTGTGTACATCTCTGCATAACTTCGCGCAATACATACATACATATCCTGTAGATAACTAATGAAATACTGTCGTGCATATCTCTGTATAACCACACAATACATATGTACATCTCTGTATAACCACACAATACGTAAGTACATCTCTGTATAACCACACAATACATAAGTACATCTTTTTATAACCACTCAATACATATGCACATCTCTGTATAACCACACAATACATATGTACATCTCTGTATAATCACACAATACGTACGTACATCTCTGTATAACCACACAATACGTACATCTCCTTATAACCACACAATATGTACGTACATCTCTGTATAACCACACAATACGTACTTACATCTCTGTATATCCACACAATGCATACATACATCTCTGTATAACCACACAATACATATGTACATCTCTGTATAACCACACAATATGTACGTACATATCTGTATAACCACCCAGTACATATGTACATCTCTGTATACCCACACAATACATACCTACATCTCTGTATAACCTCACAATACATACGTACATCTCTGTATAACCACACAATACGTAAGCTCAACTCTGTATAACCACACAATACGTACGTACGTACATCTCTGTATAACCAGACAATATGTACGTACATCTCTTTATAACCAGACAATACGTACGTACATGTCTGTATAACCCGACAATAAGTACGTACATCTCTGTATAACCACACAATACATACGTGCATCTCTGTATAACCACACAATACATAAGTCCATCTCTGTATAACACACAATATGTACGTACATCTTTCTATAATCACACAATACATAGATACATATCTGTATAACCACACAATACATATGTACATCTCTGTATAACCACAAAACACATATGAACATCTCTGAATAACCACACAATAGATACGCACATCTCTGTATAACCACACAAAACGTATGTACATCTCTGTATAACCACACAATACGTATGTACATTTCTGTATAACCACACAATAAGTACTTACATCTCTGAATAACCACACAATACGTACGTACATCTCTGTATAACCAGACAATACGTACGTACATCTCTTTATAACCAGACAATACATACGTACATGTCTGTATAACCGGACAATAAGTACGTATATCTCTGTATAACCACACAGTACGTACGTACATCTCTCTATAACCACATGCATATAATGCATCGCATACATCTCTGTATAACCACACAATCACGTATGCGACGTACATGTCTGTATAACTGCATACTACTGTATATACGCTATCTGTGCTAACAGCACAATAATGCACGCATCTCTCTATAACCATCACACAATGCAAAACGCCATCGCATTCTCTGTGGTATAACCACCACAATCAATGCATCGCATCTCTGTATAACCAATAAATACAAACATACATCTCTGTATCTGCAAAACTGACACAATCACGATGCAATTTCTGTGTCCTGTGTATGCGGTATCTGTCCGCTCCCCTGGCTTGTCGTATCTATCGGGTATATAACCACCCCACCAATACATCAACTGCATCATCTGCAAAACCACACACACGCACATAAATCTCTGTATAACCACACAATATGTATGCACGTGACATCTCGTATAACCACATATCACGGTATGCATATCTTATTTATAATGCCTCATACGTCATATCAGTATCTCAACCACACAAACAATGCGTCGACGTTACAACTCTGTATATAACCACGACACCAATACATATACGTACATCTCTGTATAACGATGCACACGTATACATAACTTACATCTCTGTATAACCACACATATGCATGTGTACATATTCTGTATAACCACGCTTCACGCATACGTTACATATCTGTATAACCACACAGTAATGCATCACGATGAGTACATATCTGTATAACCACACAATACATATGTACATCTCTGTATAACCACAAAATACATAACTACATCTCTGTATAACCACACAATACATACTTACATCTCTGTATAGCCATTAATAATACATACAATGTACATCTCGTATAACCACACAATACATACACGTGACATCTCTGTGGCTACCACAATATGTACTTACATTTTTGTATGGCCACACAATACATATGTACATCTCTGTATAACCACAGAATAATGCATCGTACATCTCTTTGGTACATAACAACACAATAATGCAGACGACATATCTGTATAACAAAATACATAATGTGATATCCTTGTATAACCAACAATAACACGCACGCATATCTCTGTATAACCACACACCAGACGTGACATCTTTTATAACCACAATAATATGTATATACATCTCAGTATAAGCACACAATGCACGCATCTCTGTATAACCACACAATTGCGTCATTCTTTTTATAACCACAAAATTACATTCTGTAAACACAATACGTGCAAACTCTGTATAAAACAAAAATGTCCCTCTCTGTATAACCACAATAAATGTACATCTCTTTATAACCACACAATGCTAGTACATTCTGTATAACCACACAATACTTTACATCTCTTATAACCACACACAAAAAACTTCTCTGTATAACCTCACAATAGTGCACATCTCTTTTATAACCACACAAAAAATGTACATTCTGTACAACCACACAATACGTATTTTAAACTCTTATAACCACACAATAATAAACATCTCTGTATAACCACACAATAATTGTACATCTCTGTATAATCACACAATACGTATGCATCTCTATAACCACAAACGTTTACATCTCTGTATAACCACACAATACATACTTACATCTCTGTATAACCACACAATGCATACGTACATCTCTGTATAACCACACAACACGTACGTACATCTCTGTATAACCACACAATATGTACTTACATTTCTGTACAACCACACAATACGTATTTACATCTCTGTATAAGAACACAATACATATGTACATCTCTGTATAACCACACAATATGTATACAATCTGTAACATACCAAAAACAAATGTCCATCTCTGTATAACACACAAATACTACATCTCTGTATAACCACAAAAAATCTGTAACAAAACTCTTGTACAACCCAAATATGTACATCTTATAACCACACATATGCATATCTCTGTATAACCACACAATTTGTATGTACATCTCTGTATAACCGCACAATACATTATATCTCTGTATAACCAACAATGTACTATATCTCTATAACCACACAATACGTACATCATCTGTATAACCCAAAAAACAATATGTTCACATATATTCTGTATAACCACACATATACTCTTTATAACACCAATACTTAAATTTTTTAACCACAAAAATATTTTAAAATGTATCTCTGTATAACCACACAATACATCATCTCTGTATAAAATACTAAATTCTGTATAACCACAAATACATTAAATCTCTGTATAACACAATACTTACATTTGTATAACCACAAAAATGTACATCTCTTATAAACCCACATAATACATCTTGTAACCACACAATAAATCTCTGTATAACACACATAACATTCTCTGTATAACCACAAATACGTATCATCTTATAACCACACAATTATTACATCTTGTATAACCACACAATATTAATTTTTCCCCCCCATTCTGTATAACCACACAATACGTAATCTTGTATAAACACAAAAAATTTTCAAACCCTTTTTGTATAACCACACAAAAAATTTTTTTAAAAAAA
>NW_025059443.1:0-5735 GCF_019279795.1 Protopterus annectens
ATCAGTTTTCTTGAGCAGGGTCTATTTTCCCCCCGCTGAAAATTAAACCCTTTCCCCCAAGCTTGGGTTCCTAAAGTTTCAAAAAAATGGTATATTTATTCAAACAGAAAGGAAGTGATGTCAATAAAATGTCATTAAAAATAAATGCCTTCATATTACATTACTACAATAATATGTGCATCATGAGATGAAAACACTATAAGTGTTTTTCAAACATATCTTAATATAAAACTGCATATAGCCACAAATGTGTATATGCAGTAAAATCAATCATAGTATAAGATATACCCAAAACTTTTTAAATATGACTTAATAAATCATATAGTCACTAATGTTAAAGCTGAGATGTATAGTATGAAATATCCTATCTTGTTTCAAAGTCTAATCATAAGACAATACAAACAGTTAGAAAACTTGACCATAGGTCCTTAAATCTTATGATGTGTCAGAAATCTAATACTATGGAGATCCAAAACAAAGGTCACCATCCTGAGGTGCTTATAATACTGAAAAATAACTAAATGTTATAATAAGAGTGTTATAAAAGCAGTATTATGAAAAATAGACTAGGCTGGGCTATAAGAGTAAATAATGGTCAGTAGTTCAGCTAAGTAACTTCTCATTTTAGGACTGGCAAGATGTTCAGTTGTCATTCAATCCAGGGAAGTGGAAGGCATCTGTTCTAAATTGCCATTCTAACTATAAAATTTCTAACAGTAATGTAATTGGGCCACCCCTAAGAGATGTTTTTGTTTGATCAATTGCCATAAATGAAAAACTGTGCCCTGGTTGGTCAATAATGTGTTTGGCTAAAGCATTGTTTTCATTTCTATTGTTAATGGCATACAAATGCTCATACATACGATCGCGTAATCTACGATCAGTCTTTCCAATATAGAAAGACGGACAGCAATCGCATAATGCCACATACACTACTGATTTACTTTCACAATTAAGGGGAACCCTTATAGTATACTTCTTGTCCCTCACAGTGAATGTCTGACCAGATCTGGTTTTGTAACATCTGTTACAAAAACCACAAGGATACATACCCAACTTCTTATTATAAAATTTGTTGGAGAAGTCCCTCTGTAATAACTCTTTTAAATTAATATTTCTTTTAAAGACAAATCTGGGGAAGTGTCCAAATTTCTTTATCAAAATGGGGTTACCTAAAATAAAGTCCCAATTTTTCCGTATAATTGTAACTATTTCCCTAGAATCAAAACTGTATGTAGTAACATAACACAAGGATGGATCATACTTAGTTCTTTCACTATTACTTACAACTTCAGTCTCAGAGGAACCTTCAAAAGAAGGTGTCATTGCAACATTGGGTTGCAGTTCACATACTGGGTTTTCCTTGGATAAGATGGCCTTAAAAAAAACATTAACTCTTTTTAAATTTACTTCATTAAAAAGTTCATCAATAAACTGTAATGGATAATTTCTCTTAAGGAACATATCTGTTAAAAGATTACATTCCTCATGAAAATGCTCCAACGTACTGCACATCCTTGCTGCTCTAACAAATTGCCCATATGATGAAATACTCTTCTGTCTATAGGGTGATGGCTAGAAAAAATACAAGAGCGAGTTGCAATGCGTTAGTTCGATGTGTTTTGAAACAAAAGTTTGAGATTGTGTATCCTTCAAAAGCTTCACATCCAGATAATCAATATCCGACGTAGAAAAATTATGAGTGAATTTCAGAAATTCTGAAGTAGTGTTAATGGTAGACACAAAGGTGTCGGCCATTATACTATCACCTTCAAATAAAATGAAGATGTCATCTAAGTATCTTGTGTAAAATTTGACAGGTTTCATAAGGTCAATTGAGGAAAAAACAAAATGTTTTTCCCAGTAGCTCATGAAAAAGTTAGCCACCGATGCTCCACAAGGAGAGCCCATGGCTACTCCTTGTTTCTGCAAATAGTATTTCTTGTCAAAGATGAAATAATTTGATGACAACAACACTATATGCAAAATTTAGGTGATAATATCAATCATTTTTGGAGCTCCAAAGTTCTACAAAGGGGCTAACCATTCAAGGCTTCCTGGTGAGGAATTGAAGTGTATGAGCATTTGTATGCCATTAACAATGGGGAAATGAAAACAATGCTTTAGCCAAACACATTATTGACCAGCAGAACAGTTTTCATTTATGGCAATTGATCAAACAAAACATCTCTTAGGGGTGGCCCAATTACATTGCTGTTAGGGGAATTTTTAGAGTTAGAATGGCAATTTAGAACAGATGCCTTCCCACTTCCCTGGATTGAATGACAACTGTAACATCTTGCCAGTCCTAAAATGAGAAGTTACTTACGGCTGAACTACTGACCATTATTTACTCTTATAGCCCAGCCTAGTCTATTTTTTCATAACTACTCTACTTTTTATAACACCTCTTATTATAACATTTGGTTATTTTCAATTATTATAAGCACCTCACGGGTATGGTGACAGCCTTTTGTTTTGGATCTCTCCCATAGTGTGGAATTTCCCTGACATATCATAAGATTTAAGGACCTATGGTCAAGTATTCCTAACTGTTTGTATTGTCTTATGATTAGGCAGCTCTTTGAAACAAGTCAGGATATTTTCATTTTACTTATACATCACGTTTTAATTTCATTAGTGACTTTTTATATGATTTATTTAAGTCATATTTAAAAAAGTTTGGAGTATTTCTTATACTATGATTGATTTTTACCATGCATATACATTTGTGGCTATATGCAGTTTTATATTCTGAATAATTGTTTTGAAAACGACTTAGTCGTTTTTCATCTCATAAATACACATATTATTGTAGTAAATTTGTAATATGAAGGCATTTTATTTTTAATAACATTTTATTATGCTTCTTTCTGTTTAGAATAAATGCACACTTTGCTATTTTAATTAGGGGGCACCTCTGAGGAAGCCAAGCTAGTGAGCAAAGAGGCAGCAGCTTTTAATAAATTTGCGTTTAGAAAATAGAACTCTCTTTGGCTTTTTTCAGCAGCTGGATTATTGCTTTGATTTCTCTTGCTGGAGCAAGGTGACTGTGGTTTTCTTGTTTTTATTTGGTTCGTTGCAATTTGTGTCTATAGCTATCAATCAAAGTGCTGGAGGCACCTTCCAGCAGTAAAGGGGTTAGTAGGTCTCACAGGAGTCAGGCTGTGTTGCAGATTCTGGCTTAACAGTTTATCTTCACTGTTGCCTGTAGTGAGTGTGTATGGATAGTGACACCTACAACTATATTTCATATGTATTAATGTATATTTATATGTATGTATGTGCACATATACATACCTTCATATATGTACATTACCTTACATTATTATGTGCAAGCTGACAATTAGCAGGGCTGTTTCTGTTAACACTGAACTAGTGTGGGAATCCAGTAATTCAGCCATTAAAACTCTACCACCGATGCTTTGGGGCATTACACCTCCTATATTGCCTTTATATTGATCCTACTATTACATGTTATATTTATTTTAGCCGCGATGTTCTCATGTGGCAGTCATGGCTTAGTGGTAGGTCATACAGACTAATATTTACCAAGGTCATTGGGTTTGAGACTGGCAGTGGAATTTATTTTCTTTCCAAACCTTCAAAATGAGTACAGGACCTGTCCCGGATCAAAATGCTGACACGCTAAGCAGTTAAAGGGGTTAGTGGGTCTCAGAGGTCAGGCTGTGTTGCAGGTCTGGCTACTGCATTTATCTTCACTGTTTCCTGTGGTGAGTGTGTGTATGGATACTGAAAGCACCTCTGACTATATTTCATATGTATTACTATATATTTATATATATGTATGTGTACATATACATGCAACTTCTTATGTGTACATTACCTTACATTATTATGTACAAGCGAACAATTAGCAGGGCTGTTTCTGTTAACACTAATGAACTAGTGTGGGAATCCAGTAATTCGGCCATTAAAACTCTACCTGAAATGCTTTGGGTAGTACACCTCCTATATTGCCTTTATATTGATTCCCTACTATTACATGTTATATTTATTTTAACACTATGCTCTTGTATGGCAGTCATGGGTTAGTGGTAGGTCATACAGACTAATGTTACCAAGGTCCTGGGTTCGAGACTGGCGGTGGGAATTTATTTTTTTCTTCAGGTTTTTCCAAATGAGTACAGGACCTGTCCAATCAAGAGATGCCATAAAGGCACTTTAAGCACATAAAAACCAGGTCTCTTTCGTTTCTTGTGAACTCCGCATCGCGCATTGGCGTTGAGCTCCGCTAACACACTAGCCCTTACACCGAAAGCTAACTATTGCTTTGAAAGAAAAGGGTGACAGGAAAGTGAATTGAAAGAGGTCACAAAGAGAATTAAGACAGTAGGGAAACAAAGCGTGGGATTTGCAGGAAGGATGGTAAGGCCATAGATGCCCATGTCTTTAGCAGCAACAGCTGTGTATTTCTATATATTTTGGTGGGACATTGAAACCTTCCACCCCTGAGAGAAGTGTCAGGACAACATTAATATTTGTTGTAAAGCCAATTGTAATTAACAGTTCCAATGTCCAGCGGACGTATTAATGCGACATGGACAGCTATGTATGAGCGTAATTTTTTGTGTGGGTACAGAGTGCCCTTTTTTCAGGTGAGAGTGGTATGTCAGGTGAAGGAAGTGGGGTATAGCTGGGGGAGGTAGGCTGGGTAGGTTAACAGACAAGACAGACAAAGGCATACAGAGGTGATTGTATGGCAGTGGGGAGTTACACAGTGTTGATGAGGGGCGGAGTTGGGATATCCAAGGCACATGAGCCCACAGATGGCAACAGTGGAACTGATATCACCCATGAGCAGTTGCCACTGTTCCTTCACAGCCCAGGATGGGGGCTGTGCTGGGGGCTGTGCAGGTGGGACAATGGCCGTGGCGTGGCTGTGCCACCGAGCCTGGGAGGCTGGTGGGGCCCAGAACAAGTCTTGGATCTCCTTACTTCCTGAACGAGACACCTTGGAGGTGAGTGGGCGTACTCCTCCGGCCAGCTTGCAGAGGGTCGGGCCCCTATCCCTACAGTGCTTCCACCCGAAGGTGGCACAGAACCCTGAAGGAGGGTCCAGCACCTGGGCACTAGTGCCAGGTGCAGTTGCCAGCTGAGGTGGGAGAGAGGTGGAGTCGCTGGGACCTGCCTTCCCAAAAGCATTTCTATGTTTGTGGGTATGTTATGTTAGTTTGGGTTAGTGTATATTATTCCCATTTCAATTGGTTGCTAGCATGCATTGGTATTCCCCATTAAACGGCTTTAGATATTAACACCATTGAACCATGGGCATATCAATATCACATGCATTATTTGAACAGAAATACCTGAAATCAAACAACATGATTAATGGCAGCAGGCCATCAGGTTTGCAGGTATGAACAGGGCACATGCACAAACAGACATGCATTTGTTGTGAACAGGACAAATGTCAGGTGTGTCTTCATACCAAGCCATGAAGTGGTGTTTGTTGCATTCATAGGGTGGGGTTGGAAGAAATGGTGACATTCAGTGCGTGTTCTGTGGTGCACAATTGGCAGGTGGGTAACTTTTAAAATGATTTTATTTGTGTGTGCTAGTTCATTTTTGGACACATCACTGTCTAGTTGTGATTTGAATAAATTACATGTCTCTGCTACATGGTGACACAGGGATAATGTGGCTGTTTGTGGGCAGTAATTCATTCCTCCTGCAATTGTTTACTGTCATCACCATATACAGATTTTGGCTTA
>NW_025059444.1:0-5326 GCF_019279795.1 Protopterus annectens
GATTCTTCATTTTTTCCATTTTTTTTATAATGCTTTTTGCATTTGCACTCCTTCAGCAGTGGGCAAACACAGTTCTCTTCCTAAGGAAAAAATGAAAAATTTAATTTTGACTGCCTTTTGTAGCATAAACAAGTTCGGTACTGGTGTGAGGCCATCAGTATTCAGGACAGTACTCCATGAAGAAAACAAAGCTGTTAGGTAGCTTTCATTGTAGCACAAAATGTAAGCACAGTAAGCTTAAAAAAAAGACAGTTGATGTAAGGTATGAATCCAGTTTACAGTGGGGGACAACATTTTTTATTAGGAACTCAACAATAAATGCAAATGAGTATTATAACTATCTTTACTGCAACAAAGCTATTGTTATTGCTTGCTATAGGATCCCATTATAATCTGCATAAATTATGTTAAACTTGACAAGGGGCAGGATTCAGGAAGGCTTACACGGAGTTCAAGAGTAGTGTAAGCCTCCGTGTAAGCCTCCCGATCCAGGAACAGCCCAAACCTCCGTGTAAGAGACAGCTAACACGTCTCTTACATGGACTGGGCCTGGAAATGCTCAATACCTCGTTTGCAGCTCAAAGATATGCAAATGAGGTATTTGAGCGATCCAAGAAGCCTAAACCAGTCCGTGTAACGGACGTGTTAGCTGCAGAAATGTACTCAGCTGACAACTGAGTACATTTCTGCAAATTAATGGAGCTATGTCAGCTCCAAATAAAGGGTGCATATGTTTCATTTAGCATGCCAATGGCCAAATATGTGGCCATTGGCATTAAAATATGCAACTATAAAAAATAACTTTTTTTTTCATGGGATTTTCATGTGTAACTGCAGCGCACACCCGCGCAAACGGGGTGCGCTGCTTAAAACTGAAAACCGAAGCTTTTAAGCCCACAATTGTGGGTTTAATGTATTACATGGAATGACAATGCAGGGACTAGCAGACCAAAAACAATATGGCCTCCGTGTAGTGGTTGTCAAGGGGGGGAAGCTCCGTGTAAGACATGTAACTAAGCATTACTAGGCAATCCTATGTAAATGAGGGTTACAATACTGAATCACACTGCCACATAGGTAATGAGCACTTTCTGAGTAGTGTAAGAGTTATAGAAGGGGGAGGAATAGAGTAAGAGGTAGGTGACATCACGGGGGGAATGATAGAAATAAGTGTATCACATTGGAGGGCAGTGTAACGTGACAGATGACAGACAGACATCAGGGAGAGGTGTGTCCCAACAGAACACTAGGAAAGTCAAGAAATGAGGGTGCACTATCCCTACACTCAAACTTTCTTGATATACGTGCATCGGCGCTGTGCGCGTGTAAGGCAGGTTCAACATGTGGCGTGTTGCAAACCGTTTACAATGGTTTGCCGGCATGTGTAAGGCTGTGTGCTGCGTTTTAACATGAATCAGCCAAGTTCACACCATGTAAGGGTGGCACGTGTAAGTAACTGTGAGCGTGTTAAGCTGGTGTGCACATTGCTCCCCTCAGGAAACAGAGAGGAAAAAGGAAACAACCAGAATACAGGAAGCTGCCAGAGGATACTGCTGAGTTAATTGGTGAAACAATTGGAAGCAGGCAATTACACAGGCAGACTAGAAGCCCAACCAGCACTTAAAACACTGCAAACAGCAGTGCAGGGTGTTTCTCCAAGAGATACTGCAGAAAGTAAGCTATCAGAATTGAAAACTGAAAAAGCTGAACTCAGAGCAGAAATGCTAGGGCTGCCATAGCTGTTATAATCAGGCATAGGCAGATTGCTGAGGGTGGTGACAATGCAGATGCTGACAGACAACCCAGAGTGAGGAGAAGGAGAAGAGTATACAGGCCCAGGGTCACCTACCATGGGTTACATGAGCTGGAGATAGTAGAGACTACAGAGTGGACAGAGACCTTCTGCAGCAAATTGTTGAGCTGTGCGGGCCCAAATCTCACAAAAGAACCAACAGAGGGAACCCATCCCAGTGGAAACCAAGGTATGTGTTGGCCTAAGAATACTAGCAACAGGTACCTTCCAGAGACCAACTGGTGATATGATGGGGATATCACAGGCATCAGCCTCCAGGGTACTGCACCAGTTCCTGGATGCCATGTCCACAGGGGGATCATTATTTTTCCCCCAATGACCGTGAGGTGTGGCCAGCAATATCGTCTCTTCCAGCAAATAGCGGGATACCCTGAGGTCTGGGTGCAATAGACTGCAAAAAATCAAAGCACCACCCGGTGGGGGTAGAGCCAAATTTTAAACCCGCGGGGTTTCCTCCATCAACTGCCAGGTCGTGTGTGATGCCCAGGGCATAATAATGAATGTGTGTGGCTGCCCCGGGAGCTAAAGATTCCCCCATCTGGACGGGGCTGTACCAATCATTTGCCAGTGGGGACTTCCCACACGGACACCTAGTGGGGATGCAGGTTATGCACTTGAGCCGTGGCTGATGACACCCATCAGAAATGCACACACACCTGAACAGGAACCCCTAATGAGGCACACGCACAAACACGTAATGTCATAGAGCATGTGTTTGGGCTGCTCAATCCCGGGTTTCCCGGGGTCTGGACACATCTGGTGGGGAGCCACCAACTACATGTACCCAAATGATCATGATATGTGCTATGCTACATAATATGATCCTCGGAAACAGCTGCAGCAGGACCAGCAAAGGGGTGGGCCAAACACCCCCCCATTGCCAAGGCCACCACAGGCAGAGGGTGACTCGGAGGAGGAACAACCTGACCTTGCCCCCGTAGGCAGAAGGAGGCGTGCCCAGTATGCCCTGGCCTTGGCAAAAAGGCAACGTGCCCTACACTGGCTCAGTAGGAACACTGGGACTGATACCCCTGACTCACTCACATAGTAACAGGGATGCCTAACATGACACAACCTGCTTCCAAACATGCACAGGGAGTGTAGTATGTGCATCCGACAGAGGCAGCCCCAGCACCACCTGAGGCATGAATGCCATGTGTTAAGTAATGTAACACCATGTACCATATGCACACCTGAGGACCCTGACTAACATCCCCCCTCACCAATCATAAACCACAAAACACAAACCCACCTCATAGGTACCACAAGGGATAGGAACCTAGATGTAATGCTACCCAATGCCAGAATATAAACAGCAAGATGTGTGCAGTGTCACACAGTATGAAATGTAGATATCAGTGCTGTAATAGAAAAAGGGTCAAACCCCACATCAGCCCCCCAAAAAAGGTCACACCCATACAGTGATGTACAGCTGAAAAAACGGAACAAGCTACAAAATGAGGGTGACTAGCAATAAATGTCATGGATAACCACACCCCATGTTGGTACCACAACAAGAAGAAAATGGATTAGCCATGGTAAAAACCAATGGCTAAAACTGCCTACTACTATATAGTTTCCCAGACCACTGTCCTAATAGCAGGAACTGCACCAGGCCTATGTTGGAATACAGGAAGATATCAAGCCCCCAAACCACAGTATATTGTTGACTAAAAATCCCTACACATACCCATTTCATAGTTAAATACTAGGGGCATTTTTAAGCCTAGCCAAGGGTCTTTTCCCCTTATAGTGGTTTAAATGTACAGAATAGATTAAAATTTTGCCTCTTTTTAGTGAAAATTATGATTTTAAAGAATAACTGACTGTGCCTCTGTCTAGTAGTGAAACAGGAGGTTAAACCTACAATCTCACATCCAGTTGTCCAAATTTTCTTGAAGAGAGTCAGTGAGGGACTCTGTCTAACATGAACTGGGATTCTTTTCTGAGTGTGAGAAGCCTCTGAGTTATGACTCTGTCCCTCCAGCATGTCCTATAAAGTTTTGTGAGGTTTCTCTCTCATGGTTCTGGTGGATTTGGTTCTTGCAGTGGAGCATGTCCACCAAATCCTGATTGGACATGGTCTTGTATGTCAGGCATAGGTCACCTGTAAATAGGTGGTATGCTACTGAATAAAACTGGATTTCCTTTAGTCGGAAGCATATGATGTTGTAGACCCTGATCCTCTTGGTAAAGGGACTTTTGGGGTTTTCCCGCTTTTCAATTTGGGGGAGGGACATACCAAATGGGGCTTTGTATTCAATCATGGGCCTGATAAGGGGGAAGTATGGTACAATGACCTCCTTGATCTGGATGTAAAACCCATGATAAGGTGGGCAAGATAGAAAATCCTCCACTTTGGCAACATGGGTGTCAAAAGGTCACTATCTACATGTGGGTGTCTTTTTTTTCTGTGCTCAGTGGGTTCCCATGTATTGATTTGGGGGTACTTGTTCTCCCAAAGGGATGACAAAATCAGTTGCATTCAGTTTCAGGCCATGATTGGCACCAGTATCTGTCTTTGACATTTTTTAGGATTTTGTGTGATGTTTTACTATGGTGCCTAGGGTTTCAGTCATCTCAAACTTTGTCAGCCAAACCCTCCATGTTTGCTTTCACATCTGAAAAAAATGCCAAATAAAAGGGGGCCCCGGACAGATCCTGTGGGACACCACTTGTGACTGGGTTTGAATCTGACAAGGCACCTGCAATGTCCTTTTTGGGGTTTTGTTTCCAGCCATTTTTCAACCATCCTGTGACATATGGTTTTTATTTCAGCTGTTTAGCTTGTCTATGATGCCTGAGTGGGGTATTGTGTCAAAGGCCTTTCCAAGTCAAAGGGAGGCTGTGTGGACCCCGCCCCCATCAATGGCCCCACTGAAAGTTTCAAAATAGTCAACTAGGTGCAAAGGCAGGGTCTGCCCCGCAAAGCTGAACTGGGTGGGATCAAGGGGCTGAGGGCACCAATGTCTCTGTTTAAGAGCTCCATAAAGACTCTTTCCATAGCTTTGCAGACAAGGCTGGTTAAGCTTTTTGGTGGTAGTTCCCGGGTCTGTGGAGGCACTCCTTTGTGAAATGGGACCACTGTTGCTGTCCAGTGTTCAGGTACATATCCTGAGCAAGGCTAAGGTTAAATAGCATTTTTATAAGGGGTTTTGCTCCTTCTGGGGTTCAAGACAACTGGGGATACCATCGGTTTTTCTGTGTTTTTTTTTGCTGATGTGGCTCTCAGGACATCTGAGATGACAGTGAGGTTACATTCCCGTGATAACTATCTTCCTTTGGGGGGGAGGGGGGGAAATTGCACTGAACCTGTCTGCCAGAATGTTGCCAATATCTGTAGGTCACTGAAATATATGTTGTTGTGAAAATCTGAGCATATCTGAGGGTTCCCACCCAGGTTTCTGACATAACTGAAAAGGCATATGGTTATCTTTGTCTTTGGTGATTTATGTCTCAAAATTGACCTTGGATGTCTGTATGAAGAATGTGTTTTACTAGTGCTGATCACAG
>NW_025059445.1:0-3779 GCF_019279795.1 Protopterus annectens
TGACTCAGGGGGACAGAGCCATGGCTAGTCTGCAGATTGGGTAGGGATGTGTTCCCCCCTGCTTGTTTATGTACCACAAAACTGTGGTGTTGTCTGTCTTTACCAACAGTTGTCCTGGAAGAATAAGGCCTTTGAAGGCTGTCAGAGCATTCTATACAGCTAACATTTCTTTCAGATTGATATGCAGGTGCATTTGCTTTGGGTTCCATTAGCTCTGAATCCACTGCCTTGCCATGTGAGCCCCCCATGCATAGTCTGATGCATCTGTTGTTAAGGTTTGTGCGGCAGGGGGTAGAGTGAAAGGGAGTCCCTTCTTGTGGTTGCAGGCCTCTGCCCACCAAAGGAACTCTGTCCTTAGGCAAGGAATGATAGGAATCATTGTTTCCAGGTCCTGAGAATGTTGACACCAGAGACTTTGTAGGTACCACTGAAGTTTCCGCATATGCGGTCTTGCATATGGAATTAGTAGAATGCAAGAGGTTATGAACCCTAGGGCTTGCAGTATTTTTCTTGCATATAGCCGGGTTTTGGTGGCCAGTACACTGAAGTAGTTTGTCAAATAAATTTGTTTCTCTGGAGTGAGGGATGCCATCTGGGAAGTTGTGTTCAAGCTTACTCCCAGGAATACAATCTGTTGGCTGGGTACCAGCTGTGATTTCTTTTCGTTGATGGTGTACCCCAGTGAAGTTAGAAGTCTCTTTACAAATGCCAGGTGCTGAAGTAGCAATTCCTGACTGTCTGCCTGAATCAGGCAATCATACAAGTATGGGTAAATTCAAATTCTTCTCTGCCTACAATATGCAATGGCTGGAGCTAGGCACTTTGTGAATACCCTGGGTGCAGTAGATAAGCCAAAGGGAAGTGTAGAGAACTGATCATGCACAGAGCCTGCTATGAAACGTAGGTATTTCCTGCAAGATTCCCTTATGGGGATGTGCAGATAAGCTTTTTTTAAGCCTAGGGTTGCTAGCCAGGAGTCCTTGGCTAGCATAGGAAGCAGCTGTTGGAGAGTTAGCATTTTGAATTTTGGAATCACCAAAAAGGTGTTGAGAATAGACAGATCCAGGATAGGACGCCAGGAGTTTTCTTTCCTGGGGACCAGAAACAATCTGGAATAAAAGCCTTGTCCCCTTTGTTCTGCTAGGACAGGTTGAATAGCCTTGATACTGAGAAGAGAAAGTACTTACTTTTGGGCCTCTTTCCACTGGTTTGAGGAAAGGTCTGGCTATCCACTTAGGGTTTGGAGTGAGTGGAAATGGAATCTGTATCCCTGGGAAATAATGTTTAAGAACCATCTGTCTTGGGTAATGCATTCCCAGTTTTTGGCATACAGGGCAAGTTTCCCTCCTAAAGGTGCAAGCACTTGGGCAAGGCTCGGAGGAGTTAAAGAAAAGTCATTGTGCAATTTTACCATAGGGTGGTGGTTTACTACTCCCTGTTTTGGATGTGGGAGCACTCCATTGCTTAGATCTGTGCATAACCTGAGACTGAAGTCTTGGTGGTCTGCTGCCCCTGGGCTTGGACTGAGAACGCCTGGAAGGGACTGGAAAAGACCAGTTTTTTGAAGGCCAATGACTACTGAATCTAGGTGGCTGTACTTGTAATAAATCTTTAACAGTTTGCATAGCTTTAGCTTTCTCCTCCATTCTTTTGAGGACTTCTTCTGCTTTATTGCCAAACAGATGCTCTTGATTTAATGGTGCATCTAGTAATTTTGCTTTGACATGATCTGGCAAGTTCTGTTCCTTAAGCCACACATGCCGTCTAAGAATAGACCCAGTGACAGCAGCCCTGCAAGATGCTTCAAAGGCATCAAACCCACATTGCAAAGTTGTTGTGTCTTTCGGCTTTTCCCGGTTAGGGTCGCCACAGCGGAACTCCGGTCCGCTAATGATTGGCAGTAGATTTTTATGTGCCGAGTTGCCAGCCCTGACGCACAACCTTCAACGAAGGTACGCACATTCACACATGTCTCCAGACAGAAGACGCTCTAGCTGAGAATCTAACGGGACAACGTCTTACTGTCAGACAACAGCACTACCGCAGCACCACCACCGCATGTTTACCAATTTGGTTAGCAGAATGCATTAACTCTTGCAAATCTTTGTGTTCTGCATAGTCAGGAATCAACAACATTTTTTTTTAATTAGCTCCATAATATGCTGCTGATACTTTAACCTATGAAACTGACAATTTAAAGCCCTAATGTCAAGAGTAGCAGAGATGTATACCTTTTTACCCCATCTGTCTAAAGCCCCAGAATCCCTGTCCGAAGGGGTAGGATTTTTGGCAGTTGTAGCCTTAATGCCTTTAGGTCCCTGGGAAATGGTCTCTGGATCCGCAGTAGGATTCTTAAAAAGGAATTTGTGGGTTTCAGGCACTCTGTAGTACCTGTTGGCTTTCCTGGGAGCTGGAGGCAAGGTATCAGGGTTAAGGCTGGACTCCAAGAAGATATCATCTACAATTGCCAGAACAGAAGGGATAACTAGAGGCCTGTGCAAAGGAAAGCTTAAAAATTCCCTGAGTCTCTTTTTGGACTGGGAGTAGTCCTGGCTCTCCCAGCAGAAATGCTCTCTTAAGGGTGTGCAGGGTTTCATCACAGGCAAAATCTTCTGGAGGGAAAGCAGAGGGAATGGAATCCTCTGCATCAGAGTCTTCATAGGTAGATAAAGGTATGTCCTGGTAATCAGAAGGATCAGAGTTAACGGATTCCTGATCAGAAGAATCAGAAGGAAAATCAGTTCTGGGTCTTTTTGAGGGGGAAGGCTGACTTCCCCTAATTAAAATAATAAGGTCCTCAGCCATTCTAAGCATTTGTTTTTGTGGCATGTGGGCCTTAGATTGCGCTTTGGTCATCGGTTTCCTAGGCGTAGAGCGAACTTTAGGCCTGAGAAATTCGGTATTTTTGGTTTGAAACAAAGTCATGGGTTTAATATGAAAATCGGAAGGCCTGAATACACCCTCAGAAGCTGGTGCCTGCACAGCGGCTCTGGACCCATCCAAGGTAGAGACATCTGCAGGTTACATAGTTGAAGAAGCATCTCCCTGCATACCGGACTCCAAAAGGGTCTCAGTAGAGGCCTGGGAATCTAGAGAAGTGGGTATCAGGGGCTGCAAAAGCTCCTCACTGAGTACCAGTGGACTGGCGACTAGCTTAACATGAGCGTTGTCGGCAGCCTTGGACCTATGCGGTCTGTCTCTGTCTTTATCCTTATGTTTTTTCAAAAGATCGGTAGTCGGATGGCTTATCAAAGTCATTTCGGAGTACGGAGATCAACAGCGAAAGAATTTAGCTACAAAAATTGCCCGACGATGAATAGTTTGGGCGTTGAACAAGGCACAAAACCGACAGCGAGGGACATCATGTTCTGGGACTAAACAGGTGACACAGTAACAATGAAAATCTCTGTGAGGTATTTGCTTTCCACAGGCAAGACAATTATTATTTTTTTCTGACATCGGTTAGAGCAAGAAAAAAGGATTCCCAATGGGGTACTTATCTTTTAGAAGACTTCAGGTCTGAAACTCGAAAAACGGAAATTTCAGGAGTCGACCGACCGGCACATGCAAACTGCTTTTGCTTCAGGCACCACACGGCAAGAAAGATGGATGTAATGGCGTCGGCTGCATGTTTTATACCCCTGACAACCTGACGTT
Source organism: Protopterus annectens (assembly GCF_019279795.1). Classification (NCBI taxonomy): domain Eukaryota; kingdom Metazoa; phylum Chordata; order Ceratodontiformes; family Protopteridae; genus Protopterus; species Protopterus annectens. The sequence goes on from NW_025059445.1 coordinate 3,658, forward strand.
ATGGAAGAGCAACAGCATCCAATGCAGAAATCCCAAAACTTTGGTATTCAGTCTGGCTGAGGGCTACCTGCAGGCAAACCTGTAACTGGACGTCTATTTTCTAAAGGCAACAACTTCTGTGA
>NW_025059446.1:0-3888 GCF_019279795.1 Protopterus annectens
TATGCATCTCAAGCATGTTTTTGCATAGAGAAAAAATACCTATGGAAAGTTGTTTTTCTCCAAGAGAGAAAAAGCTAGGAGGCTGGACATGCGGGTGTTGGTGCTATCCGCCCTGCAAGGGATGGGAACGATCACCAGTTTCTGGCCTAACTGCCAGCTTCGGTATGACCTTTGTTTTAGCTTTCCTATGCGTTTCAAAGCGTAGAAAAATAACCTGGAAGTTGTTTTCTCCAGAGGAAAAGCTGGGAGGCTGAAACTCTGCGGAATTAGTAGTAGGGTACTATCCACCCTACAAAGGGGTAGGGTAATCATGGTTCTGGCTTAACTGCCAGTTTCAGTATGACCGTTTATTGTTTCCAGCTTTCCTATGCATTTCAAAGCATGTTTCTGCATAGAAAAATAACCCTGGAAAGTTGTTTTTCTCCAAGAGGGAAAAAGCTAGGAGGCTGAAACTCTGCAGGTGTGTAAGGTACTATCCACCCTACAAAGGGTAGGGCAATCCTGGTTCTGGCTTAACTGCCACTTTTCAGTATGGCCGTTTATTGTATTTAGCTTTCCCTATGCATTTTAAGAATGTTTCTGCATCTGAGAAAAAATAACCCTAAGACAAGTTGTTTTTCTCCAAGAGGGAAAAAAGCCAGGAAGGCTGAAACTCTGCAGGTGTGTAGGGTACTATCCACCCTCTACAAAGGGGTGGAGCAATCCTGGTTCTGGCTTAACTGCCAGTTTCAGTATGACCGTTTATTGTTTTAGCTTTCCCTATGCATTTCAAGCATGTTTCTGCATAGAGAGAAAAATACCTGTGGAAAGTTGTTTTTCCTCCAAGAGGGAAAAAGCTAGGAGGCTGGCAAACTCTGCAGGTGTGTGAGCAGGCTACTATCCACCCTACAAGGTGTAGGGCAATCCTGGTTCTGACTTAACTGCCAGTTTCAGTATGACCGTTTATTGTTTTTAGCTTTTCCCTTTGCATTTCAAGCATGTTTTGCATAGAGGAAAAAATAATACCTGGAAAGTTGTTTTTCTCCAAGAGGGAAAAAAGCTAGGAGGCTGAAACTCTGCAGGTGTGTAGGGTACTATCCACCCTACAAAGCGGTAGGGCAATCCTGGTTCTGGCTTAACTTCCAGTTTCAGTATGACCGTTTATTGTTTTTAGCTTTCCCTATGTATTTCAAACATGTTTTTGCATCAAGAAAAAATAACCCTGGAAAGTTGTTTTTCTCCAAGAGGGAAAAAGATAGGAGGCTGAAACTATGCAGGTGTGTAGGGTACTATCCACCCTACAAAGGGGTAGGGCAATCCTGGTTCTGGATTAACTGCCAGTTTCAGTATGACCGTTTATTGTTTTTAGCTTTCCCTATGCATTTCAAGCATGTTTCTGCATAGAGAAAAAAATACCTCAGGAAAGTTGTTTTTCTCCAAGAGGGAAAAAGCTAGGAGGCTGAAACTCTGCAGGTGTGTAGGGTACTATCCACCCTATAAAGGGGTAGGGCAATCCTGGTTCTGGCTTAACTGCCAGTTTCAGTATGACCATTTATTGTTTTTAGCTTTCCCTATGCATTTCAAGCATGTTTTTGCATCTAGAAACAATACCGCTGGAAAGTTGTTTTTCTCAAAGAGGGAAAAAGATAGGAGGCTGAAACTCTGCAGGTGTGTAGGGTACTATCCACCCTACAAAGGGGTAGAGCAATCCTGGTTCCTTAACTTGCAACTGCCAGTTTCAGTATGACCGTTTATTGTTTTAGCTTTCTTTTGCATGTCAAGCATGTTTCTGCATAGACATAAAAATTCTCTCGAAAGTTGTTTTCTCCAAGAGGGAAAAAGCTTGGAGGCTGAAACTCTGCAGGTGTGTAGGGTACTATCCACACTACAAAGGGGTAGGGCAATCCTGGTTCTGACTTAACTGCCAGTTTCAGTATGACTGCTTATTGTTTTTAGCTTTCCCTATGCATTTCAAGCATGTTTTTGCATAGAGAAAAAAAAATACCCCTGGAGAAAGTTGTTTTCTCCAAGATGGAAGAAAAGCTAGGAGGCTACTGAAACTCTGCAGGTGTGTATGGTACTATCCACTAATTGCCAAAGGGGTAGGGCAATCCTGGTTCTGGCTTAACTGTCAGTTTCAGTATGACCGTTTATTGTTTTTAGCTTTTTTTTTTGCATTTCAAGCATGTTTCTGCAAAGAGGAAAAAATACCCCTGGAAAGTTGTTTTTCTCCAGAGATGAAAAAAGCTAGGAGGCGGAAACCCCTGAGGTGTTTTGGGTACTATCCACCCTACCACAAAGGGTAGGGGCAATCCTGGTTCTGAAAGCTTAACTGCCAGTTTCGAGTATGACCGTTGTGTTTTAGCTTTCCCTATGCTTTTCAAGCATGTTTCCTTGCATAGAAAAAAATAACCCTGTCGAGAAAGTTGTTTTTCTCCAAGAGGGAAACAGCTAGGAGGCTGAAACTCTGCAGGTGTGTAGGGTACCATCCACCCTATCAAGGGGTAGGGGAATCCTGGTTCTGGCTTAACTGCCAGTTTCAGTATGACCGTTTATTGTTTTTAGCTTTCTTTTTGCATTTCAAGCATGTTTTTGCATAGAGAAAAAAATACCTTGTGAAATTTGTTTTTTTTTTTTTTCTCCAAGAGAGGAAAAAGCTAGGAGGCCCCAGCCTCCTGCAGGTGTGTAGGAGGTACTATCCACAGCTACAAAGGGGTACAGGGGCAATCCCTGGTTCTGGCTTAGCACTGCCAGTTTCAGTATGACCGTTTATTGTTTTTAAACTTCTTTATGTATTTCAAGGCATGTTTTTGCAAAAGGAGAAAAATAGCCCTGGAATGATTGTTTTGTCTCCACGAGGGAAAAAGCTATGAGGGTGAAACTATGCAGGTGTGTAAGAGATTTACTATCCACCCACTACAAAGGGGTAAGGTGACAATCCTGGTTCTGACTTAACTGCACCCAGTTTCAGTATATGACCGTTTATTGTTTTAGCTTTCCCTATGCATTTCAAGCATGTTTTTTGGATAGAAAAATAACCTCCGAAAGTTGTTTTTTTTTCCTCAAGAGGGAAAAAGCTAGGAGGCTGAAACTCTGCGGGTGTGTATGGTACTATCCACCCCTAACAAAGGTAGGGCAATCCTGGTTCTGGGCTTAACTGCCAGTTTCAATGCGAGCGTTTATTGTTTTAGCTTTTCTTTTTTGCATTTCAAGCATGTTTCTGCGCGGAAAAGCAAATACCTCCTGGAGAAAGTTGTTTTCTCCAAGATGGAAAAAGCTAGGGCCAGCTGAAACTCTGCGCCCAGGTCAATGTAGAGATTACTATCCACCCTACAAAAGGGCAGGGCAATCCCTGGTTTCTGGCTTAACTGCCAGTTTGTCAGTATGACCGTTTATTGTTTTTAGCTTTTTTTTTGCATTTCAAGCATGTTTCTGCATAGAGAAAAAATAACCTGTCGAAAGTTGTTTTTCTCCAAGAGGGAAAAAGCTAGAGGCTGGAAATTCTGCAGGTTTGTAGGTATTATCCACCATAAAGGGTAGGGTAACCTTGGTTCTGGCTATCCCAAGAAGCTCGTGCATGACCGTTTATTGTTTTTAGCTTCCTCATGGCTTCTGGGCATGTTTTTGCACAGAGAAAAAATAACCCTGAAAGTTGTTTTTCTCCAAGAGAAAAGTGAGGCTGGAAATCTTCGTAGATGCGTGTGCAGGGTACTGTCTACCCTGCAAAGGGTAGGGCAATCCTGGTTCTGGCTTAACTGCCAGTTTCAGTATGACCGTTTATTGTTTTTAGCTTTCTTTTTGCATTTCAAGCATGTTTCTGCATAGAGAAAAAAATACCTGTGGAAAGTTGTTTTGTTCCAAGAGGGAAAAAGCTAGGAGGCTGAAACTCTGCAGGTGTGGATTTCAAAA
>NW_025059447.1:0-6567 GCF_019279795.1 Protopterus annectens
TGCCATTTGCTTTAGTTATCCCTGACCCACCCTTTGTCCTCATGCTGTAGTTATCCCTGACCCACCCTGTGACCTCACACTGTAGTTATCCCTGACCCACCCTGTGACCTCATTAATCTCGTAAGTTATCCCTGACCTTAATCTTTGTCCTCATGCTGTAGTTATCCCTGACCCACCCTGTGCCCTCATGCTGTATTTATCCCTGACCCACCCTGTGCCCTCACGCTGTAGTTATCCCTGACCCACCCTGTGCCCTCATGCTGTAGTTATCTCTGACCCATTCTGTGTCCTCACGCTGTAGTTACCCCTAACCCACCCTGTGGCCTCGTGCTGTAGTTATCCCTGACCCACCCTGTACCCTCATGCTGTAGTTATCCCTGACCCACCCTGTGCCCTCATGCTGTAGGTATCCTTGACCAACCCTGTGCCCTCATGCTGAAGTTATCCCTGACCCATCCTGTGCCCTCATGCTGTTATCTCTGACCCACCCTGTGCCCTCATGCTGTAGTTATCCCTGACCCATCCTGTGCCCTCATGCTGTAGTTATCCCTGACCCACCCTGTGCCCTCATGCTGTAGTTATCCCTGACTCACCCCATGTACTTATGCTGTTGTTATCCGTAACACATCCTATGCCCATATGCCATACTTTTCCTGACCCACCCTGTGTTGTTATGCTGTAGTTATTCCTCATCCACCTAGTACGCATTTGCTGTAGTTTATTTATTTTACATTTGTTGACTGGGATAGTCCAACTGGATATATGTCCATTTTCAGTGGAAGCCCGGGGAGAAAAGCTCCATATAACACAGAACATAACAGATATGAGTCAAACATATTTACAAAGCCTTCTAGTAGGTAGTCACAGTAGTTATCCCTGATCCACTCTGTGTCTGTATGCTGCAGTTATCCTTCACCCACTCTGTCTGTATGTTGCAGTTATCCCTTACCCACTATGTGGCCTTAGACTGAATTTATCCCTGACCCGACCTACATGCTTATACTGACCTACACTGTCCCCTCATGACATAGTTATTCCTGACCCAATCTGTACACTTACGCCAAAGTTTTCCTGCCCCACCATGTGCCCTCATGCCATAATTATTCCTGACCCCCATGCCCTCATGCTGTAATTAGCCCTAACCCACCCTTTTCCCTCATGCTGTAATTACCCCAACCCACCCAGTTCTCTTATACTATAGTTATGTGTGATCTACCCTTTGCCCTTATGCTGTAGGTATCCCTGACCCATATGTTGCAGTTACCCCTAACCCACCCTGTGACCTTATTGTATAGTTATATGTGACCCACCGTCTGCACTACCCTGTGACCGGGTCTATATTATAAGATCGAAAGATCATATAAGTGAATGCTCTAATGAGCTTAAACAATTCGACATCGTAGGTGATGCCAGGGGATCGCAGTACAGTGGAGATTGGAGTTTTTGCCCTTTCCTCACTGTAGTGTGATCTTGGAGTTGGAATATATATTTAGCAAGGGTGTGGAGGGTGCAGCTCCCCACAATCTTGTTTTCAATGTCCAGGATTTTTGCTCATTGACCGTTCGCTTATATGAACTTTCGTTCATATAATATAGACCCCCTGTGACCTTATTGTGTAGTTGTGTTACCCACACTCATACCTCTCTACTGTTTAGATTTTTGCTAGAACGTCCAGATTTTTGGCTCATATTTTTGGTATTTTTCCTCATAAAATTTGAGGTTTTCTGGCAAATATGAAGTCACTAAATAATGACATACATTTCAGTTTCAGACTTCAAATCCTTCAGAAAATGTATCTTACAACAAACCCTGTTACTCTAGCAACTTTCTAAGTTTATACAAAACAAATGAGCCAAAATGTATAGTTCATATTTTTGGGCCTTTCTCCCCTCATTTTGTTGGGCTTTGTCCAGACTTCTTGCATTAAGAGGGTCAGAGCTCCACCCTGTAGACTCTCTATGCTGCAGCCACCCCCGGACCCACCCCCAGATCTTACTCGTGTACTTTATGTGGACAAACCCCTGTGCCCCCACCCTGCAGGATCTTACCTATGTGCAGTTATGTGTGACCCACCCTGTGCCCCAGTGCTGAAGGTATCCATGACACACCCAGTGCCCTTGTGTTGTAGTTATCCCTGACTCATCCCGTGCCCTTGTGCCATAGCTACCCCTGACTCACCCTCTGCCCTGTGCTGTAGTTATTTTTGCCCCACCATTTGCCCTTATGTTCTAGTTATACCTGCCCTGCCCTTTGCTCTCATATGGTACTTATCCCTGACCCACCATGTGCCTTTGTTCTGTAGTTATTCCTGACCCATCCTGTGCCTTTGTGTTGTACTTATCCCTGACCAATCCTGTGCCCTTGTGTTGTAGTTACCCCTGACCCACCCTGTGCCCTTGCACTGTAGTTATCCCTGACCCACAATGTGCCCTTGTACTGTAGTGTTGACCCTCTTGATCCACCTGCCCTTGTACTGTATAGCCCTGACCTCAATTCTACTCCCTGTACTTGTGTTATCCCTGACCCACACTTTCCCTTGTAATACCAGTGATCCCTGACTCCACACTTTTCCCTCGTACCAGTGATCCCTGACCCACACTTTTTCCCTTTGTACACTAGCAAGTGGACCCTGACCCAAACTCTTTACCCTTTTGTACACTAGTTATCCCTGACCCACACTTCTTTCACTCCCTTGTACTCTAGTCCCTGACCTGGCCACTCTTTTACCCCTGGTACTGCAGTTACCCCTGACCCACACTTTACCCTTGCACTGTAGTTGCCCCTGACCCACATTTTACCCTTGTACTCCAGTTATCCCTGATCCACACTTTACGCTTGTACTGTTGTAATCCCTGACCCACCCTGTGCCCTTGTACTGTAGTTACCCTGACCCACATTTTACCCTTGTACACTAGTGATCCCTGACCCACACTTTACCCTTGTACACTAGTTACCCCTGACCCACAATTTACCCTTGTACTGTAGTTATCCCTGACCCACACATTACCCTTGTACTGTAGTTATTCCTGAACCACACTTTACGCTTGTACTCTAGTTACCCTGATCCACACTTTACCCTTGTACTCTAGTTACCCCTGACACACACTTTACCCTTGTACTCTAGTTACCCCTGACACACACTTTACCCTTGTGCTGTACTTATCATTGACCCACAATTTACCTTTGTACTGTAGTTATCCCTGACCCACACTTTACCCTTGCACTGTAGTTACCTCTGACCGACACTTTACCCTTGCACTGTAGTTACCCCTGACCCACATTTTACCCTTGTACTCCAGTTATCCCTGATCCACACTTTACCCTTGCACTGTAGTTATCCCTGACCCACACTTTACCCGTGTACTGTAGTTACCCCTGACCCACACTTTACCCTTATACTGTAGTTATCGCTGACCCACACTTTACCCTTGTACTGTAGTTATCCCTGGCCCACACTTTACCCTTGTACTCTAGTTATCCCTGACCCACACTTTACCCTTGTGCTGTACTTATCCCTGACCCACACTTTACCCTTGTACTGTAGTTACCCCTGACCCACACTTTACCCTTGTACTGTAGTTATCGCTGACCCACACTTTACCCTTGTACACTAGTTATCTATGACCCACACTTTACCCTTGTACTGCAGTTATCACTGACCCATACTTTACCCTTGTACTCTAGTTATCCCTGACCCACACTTTACCCTTGTACACTAGTTATCCCTGACCCACACTTTACCCTTGTACTGTAGTTATCCCTGACCCACACTTTACCCTTGTACTGTAGTGATCCCTGACCCACACTTTACCCTTGCACTGTAGTTATCCCTGACCCACACTTTACCCTTGTACTGAAGTTATCCCGGACCCACACTTTACCCTTGGACTGTGGTTACCCCTGACCCACACTTTACCCTTGGACTGTGGTTACCCCTGACCCACACTTTACCCTTGCACTGTAGTTATCCCTGACCCACACTTTACCCTTGTACTGAAGTTATCCCGGACCCACACTTTACCCTTGTACACTAGTTATCCCTGACCCACAATTTACCCTTGTACACTAGTTATCCCTGACCCACACTTTACCATTGTACTGTAGTGATCCCTGTCCCACACTTTACCCTTGTACTGTAGTGATCCCTGACCCACACTTTACCCTTGTACTGTAGTTATCCCTGACCCACACTTTACCCTTGTACTGTAGTTATCCCTGACCCACACTTTACCCTTGTAGTGAAGTTATCCCCGGCCCACCCTATGCCCTAGTAGTGTAGTTATCCCTGGCCCACCCTATGCCCTTGTACTGTAGTTATCCCTGACACACACTTTACTCTTGTACTGTAGTTATCCCTGACCCACACTTTACCCTTGCACTGTACTTATCCCTGACCCACACTTTACCCTTGTACTGTAGCTATCCCTGACCCAAACTCTACCCTTGTACTCTGGTTATCCCTGACCCACACTTTGCCCTTGCACTGTAGTTACCCCTGACCCACACTTTACCCTTGTACTGTAGTTATCCCTGACTCACACTTTACCCTTGTAGTGAAGTTATCCCCGGCCCACCCTATGCCCTTGTAATGTAGTTATCCCTGGCCCACCCTATGCCCTTGTACTGTAGTTATCCCTGACACACACTTTACTCTTGTACTGTAGTTATCCCTGACCCACACTTTACCCTTGTACTGAAGTTATCACTGGCCCACCCTATACCCTTGTACTGTAGTTATCCCTGACCCACAATTTGTCCTTGGACTGTAGTTATCCCTGACCCACACTATGCCCTTGGACTGTGGTTATCCCTGACCCACACTTTACCTCTGGACTGTGGTTATCCCTTGACCCACACTTTACCCTTGGACTGTGGTTACCCCTGACCCACACTTTACCCTTGGACTATGGTTACCTCTGACCCACACTTTACCCTTAGACTGTGGTTACCCCGGACCCACACTTTACCCTTGGACTGTGGTTACCCCTGACCCGCACTTTACCTTTGTACTGTAGTTATCCCTGGCCCACACTTTACCCTTGTACTGAAGTTATCCTTGGCCCACCCTATGCCCTTTTACTGTAGTTATCCCTGACCCACCCTTTGCCCTTGGACTGTAGTTATCCCTGACCCACCCTATGCCCTTGGACTGTGGTTATCCCTGACCCACACTTTACCCTTGGACTGTGATTACCCCTGACCCACACATTACCCTTGGACTGTGGTTACCCCTGACCCACATTTTACCTCTAGACTGTGGTTATCCCTGACACAAACTTTACGCTTGAACTGTGGTTATCCCTGACCCACACTGTACCCTTGGACTGTGGTTATCCCTTGACCCACACTTTACCCTTGGACTCTGGTTACCCCTGACCCACACTTTACCCTTGGACTGTGGTTACCCCTGACCCACACTTTACCCTTGGACTGTGGTTACCCCTGATGCACACTTTACCCTTGGACTGCAGTCATTCCTAACATAAGCTGAACCTTTAAGATGTAATTATTCTTAACTCTCCTGTGCCTTATGATGTAGTTACCTGTAACATAATCTGTGCAAGCACTGCAAGGTAACTAAAGAAAATTGGAAACCTGAACCACAAACAATAACTGAAAATGAACACTAACCATATGGAACCATCCACTACCAAAAAGGCAAGAAAGTAGAAACAAGAAAAACAAATATGCCAGCCGAAGAAAGAAAAGACAAATATAGCATTAATAACTGAAATAGCTACACCTAGTGACTGTCATGTCCTATTTACTGAAAGACATAAAGTTATAAAACATCAGGATTTGCAAGCAAAAGCTAGAGTAAGGTAGAATAAAGACACCCAGATAGCCACAGCAGTAGTAGGAGGAACATGGCTAATGAAAAAAGAATTTTCAAATTTACGTATTTTACTTTCTTATGTATGCTACCAATACAGACAGCCACATACCTATTTATTTAATTAGTTACTTACTTATGTATGCTACCAATACAGACAGCCCCATACCTATTTATTTAATTAGTTACTTACTTATGTATGCTACCAATACAGACAGCCCCATACCTATTTATTTAATTAGTTACTTACTTATGTATGCTACCAATACAGGCAGCCCCATACCTATTTATTTAATTAGTTAGTTAGTTATGTATGCTGCCAATACAGGCAGCCCCATACCTATTTATTTAATTAGTTACATACTTATGTATGCTACCAATGCAGACAGCCCCATACCTATTTATTTAATTAGTTACTTACTTATGTATGCTACCAATACAGGCAGCCCCATACCTATTTATTTAATTAGTTACTTACTTATGTATGCTGCCAATACAGACAACCCCATACCTATTTATTTAATTAGTTACTTACTTATGCATGCTACCAATACAGGCAGCTCCATACCTATTTAATTAGTTACTTATGTATGCTACTGATGCAGACAGCCCCCATACCTATTTGTTTAATTAGTTACTTATGTATGCTACCAATGCAGGCTGCCCCAAACCTATTTATTTAATTAATTACTTACTTTTTATGCGCCTACAAAAGCCCCATACCTATTTATTTA
>NW_025059448.1:0-6031 GCF_019279795.1 Protopterus annectens
GTAGTACACAACTGTACTTTTCATCCACTGTTTTCTGTATTAAATATTCACCCTTCATTCTAGGTCTCCCAAATCTCATATGCTTAGTGACTGATGAATTTATTAGCATATTATTTTCCTGTGCCCAAATGGTTAGTTTATTCAAGTTAGTGTGGATACATTCCCTATCTGTAAAGACTTATCTGCATACATAGTATAGAACACCTCTGGGAAAAAAATATTGATCTGAAAGATACAACCTAAACAAGAATGGGTCCTGAGCAGAACCCTTTTATTAGACAGATCCAACGTATCAAGATCGCATCAGTCATCTTCTTCTTCTTCTCCTTTAGGCTGCTCCCATTAGAGGCTGCCACAGTAGATCATTGGTCCACAGAACGAGTGGCAGTAGAGTTTTTCAGTGTCAGGTTACCAGCCCAGTGCCCAACCTTCCTCAAAAGGCACACACTCACATCTAAGGACAAATTAGATTTTCCATTCCACCTGCTGCATATCTTGGGAAAGTGGAAGGAAACTGGAGCACCCAGAGGGAAGCCACGTGACCACAGGAAGAACATGCAGACTCCACACAAAAGGCAGTCCAGTCGAGAATCGAACAGCAGAACCTCTTGCGGTGGGACGACAATGCTAACCTCTGCACCACTGTGCTGCCCTATCAAGATCACATCAATACCCAGTCATTTTAATTTATTGATCAGTGTTTTGTGTGTGACCCTATCAAAGGCTGAAAATTAAGTGCGTATATATTACATCATGAAAAATTATATTGAGCTGCTCTCTGCTTACTTCTGCTTGCTTGCTTGCTTACTGTGGGATTTGAAGTCTTCTTAAGACACATAGACTTGCTGTGCTGTTTACTGATGAATCAGAGACACATCATGACTCCATCTGTAGTCTGTTTAAAGTACCAAGCCTTTCAAATTGCACATTGATAAAGAAATATATTTTGCAGCTATAAGCACAGTCATAGATAACTTATTTTATAACAAACCACACGTAGTCTGTCAGATTTGTAGCATATATTTACAAAGTTTTCCTTCATTACAGATATGAATAGTGACTTCTACAAAACCACCTCTCTGTCCTTCTCTCTCTGTCCTTCTCTCACATAACTGAACTGCTATATAGAAAGCTAGTACGAACACATTTCCTGAAGTCACATAATGTCTGTTTGCAGACTTTCCTGTGTTCTTTTGTGATTTAAACACTTTTATGATGTGGGGATGCTGCATTCTGAAGAACTTGTCTGTTTAAGCTGTTCCTACTAGAAAACATCACATATTGCTGGTTATAAAGGGATGCCTGTTACAAACATGAGAAAATCATGTAATGCTTGTTTTCCAGTATTGCTTTCTTAGGCATTTCCTGATGCTGTGAAGAGAAGCCTGTCTGTTATACATATAGTATGAATGCACATTGTAAACTCTATACATATATTCAAGCAAACTTTTTCTTTCAGCATATTTACAACATAATTAATTTCACCCTTATATTCATAATATCTAACAATTCCCTCTGTTTTTAAATATACTAAAAACATTTTATATAAAAAACACATTAAGAAACAAAACCTTTAGTTTTTTTGATACAAGTTAAAATGCAATTTTACATAGTTAATACAATGATATTAAAGTATTACTACCAAAACTGAATGTATTTAACAACTTTTTTTTTTGCAGACCATTCTGCGAAAATATTTTAACAGGTATGAGCTGTGTCTGTTTTAATTTTACTTGATTAGTTTATTATTTTGCAAGCACATAATTTAATTTATGACTTAGAATTGTTTCATTAACTCTTTGCAACTGTTGAATTAACTATAAGAGATTAGAACCATGTGCTTCTGCAAGCATTTATACACTTCTGAAAATATACAGTTTTAATGTCATTTTAACCATCACATTGTGGTCATGTCTTTGAACTGCTCAATAACATCTTGGTAAAATACTGAACTGGGCTTAGATACACAGACTGTTTGCTATTTATGCATTTCAATTTACTAGGTACCCTGGACCCATTGTTTTCTTTACTAGACATTAAGACTTTTCTACTGAATTTTTCTGCATTTGTACATACAATGACTATAAAGTACATTTAGTCTAATCTTACAAATTTAATAACATTAATATTAAGCAAAATCTTGGAAAATGTTTGTCTCTTTAGAAATATCTAGTGGAATTGACACCAAATCCATATGTCCTGTTATTTTAAACTACATACTCAGCAATTATTAAAAATATTCATGCTTTTTATACCAACATTGTTTTGCCAAAAACTTATTAAAAATAGTGACCATTCTTGCTCAATTTTTTTACATATCTTTTACTCTCTTTTGTATAGCTGTAATCAGTTTTAAGCCATCTCTTGTTTTTTTTTAACTATCTCTTGTATAGCTTTACAGTTTAACAGGTTGTAAATACAATTTAATACTAAACAATACAATAATAACCATTATGATAGCTATTAACAACTTGTAAAATATCTTATCCTGTCAGGTTTAATCCAGTTTACCAGTATTTCTAATACACTAATACCTGTTTTTTCCTCTCCCTAAAAGAGTATTGTCAAGAAGGAATGAGATATTTTTTCCTGTAGCTTTATTTTAGACCCTTATTATTTATTTTTATGTAGCTTTATTTCAGACCCTTGTCACAGTCTGTTTATACAGTCAGTGTAAAACTGAGAAAGTGCCCCTCCCTCTTATACAGTCAGTGTAAAACTGAGAAAGTACCCCTCCCCCTGTAGTACTTCAGCACTGTTTACCTGCCCTATGCTGTGAAAATAGAATGTATGTCAGCCTAACACTATGGTTATACATTTATTTTATTAAATTATGAACTTTTGTCTGATTTGATAATTTTTTATAAAGCGTTTGCTGTTTACTACCTCTGGTATGTATTTACACCCTGCTGCACAATTGATTTGAACTGTATATATACTATAGCCCATTTGCTGGCTGTACTTGATGCAACTGAGGTTTTTTTTTTTTTTTGTCCTTTTAACATTTACTTGCAAACAGATTATCAGTGACATCTATGCACAATTGTGGCATTTTATTACAATTACCAAATAGTGTTGCCTGTAAACATTTTAACAATTATGTTTTAATAACAATGATGCTTTACTCAAGCTACTTGCCTGGCAATCAGTCTTGTTGTTTATCTTATCTTTCCAGCATTTCCTGTAACTATTCATTCAGTCTAGGAAGGTCTTAGCTCACATTTCATACTTTGTAAACTATAGTTAATTCTTTTAGCATTTTTCCTTTAATGTGATTGTGATTTGCATAACTATGCATTTATACAACATAAATAGACATCATTTTACAATTACCTTACATGTATTTCAGTATTTTTTTATTATTTATTTATTTAACTATTGAACTGTCCTGCCATTAATTTTACAAAAACTGTTTGAATAATACCATCTGTGATTTTCTTTTTAAAATTCAGAACTTTAACTGTTTGGTGTTACTATAGATATTAGTTTAACCAACACATTTATATTTATATCATTTATATTTGCTGTTGTCTGTCTGTTATTTTTGTGTATTGTAACAGATGTACTCTAGATGAAAAGAACACACATGCATGCCTGTCTTGTATCTGTATATCTTTATACAAGCATGTCAGTCTTGTGACTTTACATTTTTATTCTTATTAACTATTTTTATTTAATTTTATACACTAGAACAGTTTTGTTTACCTTTTGACTATGCTAATGAATGGCATTCATATGCTTTACTTTACTGTAGTACTGATAGATGTCTTGCTTTAACCGAATGAAAGTAAAACATTTAAGAATGATTTGTCCAGACATCAGATCCTACCCATCCTACCATGTATGTTTAACCATTTTCAAAACATAAACATATTATAAAATATATTTCTTTTGCACAGATTAGCTGTGTATGCAGGAAGTTCCCAGTCTCTGTCAGTTCAGCTAATTTATTTCCTTTATCCTGCAACTGCTTTTGAAGAATTTCCTGGAATGTTGTATGGTCTTTCTGACATTCTTTAGTAAGCTGTTCTGCTGAATTTGAAACTCCTATGCACTTTTGAAAAGATGTGTGGATAACTTGTCTAAGCTTCCTGAACTCATTGTGTCTGTCTTTTAGAAGTTTACTACATTCCTTTGTACCAAAATGTACTAGGGGTTCTATCAGTAACTGATTTGACTCACATGCGGTGACAGGACATAACTGTTCAACATCAGAATGTAATGGAAACACTTTACCCTTAGTTAATTTTTCAGATCTGTCTTTACAGTCTATTTTTTTAGCAATATGATGCAATATTTTTTCATGACATAATACACAAAATGCAGTTTTTGTTGAAGCACACAATAAACATTTGTCATATTTCACATGGTTTTCTTTGAGATACCAGCCAAACATTGTAATACATTTGCATAATGCCTTACTATCAACCTGCCCTAATAAGGTTTTACATTTACTAATATGCTGTGTATACCAACATTGCAATTTACTAACATTTAGTTTACTCTTGCATGAATTATAAATAATATTCATACTATCTAGTAATATACAACCTGTCTAGGAATACAGAAACTATATATGAATATACAAACTGTCTTAAGAATATAAAAACTCTCTCAAGAATATACAAACTGTTTTAACATCTTCCACACTAAATATGTGACACAGAAAAAAGTCTTACCAGTTAGCAAGAAAACAGGTGATCAGGCTGCTATTGCAGATGGCTGGAAATTTTTCAAAGTCACTTGAGAAGCTGGGAAAGCACAACAGGCAGTGGACTGATGGGCTAGTGGATATCCCCCTTTTCTTGAAGAATTTATGGCACTGCGAATTTCTTAAACTAGTCTCACTCCGGATTGTAGACGTCTAAAAAACTTTACTACTGCAAGCTGCATAAACTGGAATACTTCTGTTCAGAATTGACACATACGTACAAATGTTAGTTACTGCAATTTAACTGAAGTGACCCTCTGCAGGGCTTACCATCACTCCTCCTGTGTTTGAATGCAGATTGTAGGTTCAAATGCAGGCTAGCTTGCCATTGAAAAAATTATATGGAGCTAGTCACTCAGCTGCCTCGCCATTGAAAAAATATTTTGATCTTATTGCTTGCTTCTTGCTTCTTGCCTGGATGGATTCTTGCTAAAATTCAAAGTCTGATTATATTTGCATTCACAGTCTGTTGCATACAGAAACTTGCAGAATATACACTGATGAGAGAATATACTTTGCAGCATCAACTTTAAAGAGCAGTAACAAATAACTTTTTATAATAAATCAAACGAAACCACGTTACAGCTTAAAAGTACTGTTCCAACTTTACTTTTCATATAGTACAGATGATGTGAGAGATATAACATTTACCTCAGAACACCAAATGTGTTCCTACCATATCCCTAAACAACTGGATTTATACAGCTCTTTATATACTCTTTTTAAACATATTTTGGAGAATTGCTTATCCTGTAGAAACAATACTAAACTTCCTTGTTTAACAATGTCTTGTAAGAGACCAGCTTTTCTGACAGTGTGAATATCCTGTAACAGTGTCCTGATGTCCATGTAGAAAAACATATTTTTGAGGAAACACATTGTCCTGTATTCTATTTGAATCTGTGTATAGAAACATGTGTTCTTATGTCAATGCTGATAAGCATATCCTGTTTTTTATGAAGAAAAACATATTTTTGAGAAAACACATTGTCAGAGATCAGCTTTTCTGACAGTGTGAACATCCTGTATTTTATTTGGATCTTTGTATCTTGTGCCATATCCTGTTTTTCCATGCAGAAAAACATATTTTTGAGAAAACACATTGTCACAGTGTCATTGTCCATTCTTTAAAAGCAGATTTTGTATTTTTGCTCTTGCATACATCCTGTTTTGAGTCTGTAAGGGAAGAATGTCCATTCAGCAGATTCCTTTTCCAAGCCATGGTCATTTAGTATGACTGCTGATCACATATTAGTAAACTCTGTTTCTGCATTTAAGCAAGCCTTTTCTTTCAGCATATTTACAACATTAATTATATCT
>NW_025059449.1:0-5337 GCF_019279795.1 Protopterus annectens
ATTGGGAAGGAGAAATACTTGGGAAAAATTTTCCCTCTTTCTCAAGGTTTTGAGATTACTGAACTGTTATATGTAAGCAGAGGGTATGGATTGATACAATAACACTGTGCAATAAATGAATTATTATGGATATCACTGAAGTGCCACTGTTATATGGTGGTCAACAAAGTAAGGTTCATGGAGTTTATCTTCATCAGCTCAAGTATGCCCCATTTTATTGTGATTCCATAGCTGGAATTAAGCCCCTCTGAGTCTCATGGAAATATGGGACCTCAAGATTATCTATAACTATGTGGCTTTCCATAAATGTTGCACCTTTTAGGAAAAAGTGTAATAATATGAGTGCAGAGTGATATTTGTGGGTTTTTCAGGATGTTGTGTAAATAACACAGTAATACTAAGGAAGTGGTTTGTCCTCCATGAGAACTTTAATCAGGGTAGTGAACTCACTTAAAAGCATGTGCACCATGTGATATGCAGCTTCCCAGGGCTACCTCATTAGCATAGAAACTTTATACCACTTATGTTAATAGTAATCCTCTACCAAAGTATATTATTTTGCCTACAACTCTCACCATTTGATTTGTTTTAGATATATTATGGCACGGTGATCACTGGTAGACAGTAAGCTGACTTTAAGGTTAAGACAGACAGACAAACAGGAGTAAGGCAGGAAAGTTATTATAGGTTCATAGGTTCATAGGTTCATACTAGGCTATCTGCCCAAGGGCATTTATAAGCCTAGCCCATAGTTATGTGGCTTTTGCCACCCCTTTAGTTTGAAGAAAACTATGCCTATTATTTTGCTGTGCCTCTGTCAAGCAGTGACACTGAAGTAATCCCTGGGGTATATCTGCGATCTCCCATCCATTGGTCAAGATTCCTCTTGAACAAGGCCAGCGAGGTGCTCTGCCTCACATGTACCGGGATTTTGTTCCACAGCATAGGGAGTCTCTGGGTGATGAATCTGTCCCTCCAGCATCTATTAATAACCGTGTCAAGGTTTAAGTCTCCGCCCTTGTGGTTCTGAGGGATCTAGATTTTATGAGGTGAAGCATATTCATCAAATCTGGGTTTGACATGGCCTTATATGTCAGGCACAGGTCACCTCTGAGCAAGCGGTATGAGACTGAATAGAGCTGGAGTTCTTTCAGTCGGGCAGCATAAGACATATTTTTGAGACCCTTTATCCTTTTGGTGAGGAACTTTTTGGGGGCCCTTTTCCAGCTGCTGCAGGTGTCGGGTCAGATACATTCCAAAAGGGGCATTGTACTCAATCATAGGTCTAATGAGTGATGAGTACAGGGGGACGATGACCTCCCTTGATCTAGATGTGAATCCCCTTTATGATCAGGTGGGCAATGTAGAAGGTTTTCCTAACTACTTTAGCAACATGAGTGTCAAACGAAAAGGTTACTGTCAACCTGGGTCCCCAGATCCCTGATGACTTCTTCTGTGCTCAGTGGATTGCCACCTATATGGTAGCTAGGGGTAACCTTGTTTTTCCCTAAGGGTATGACTATGCATTTCTTGGCGTTTAACTTTAGGCCATGGCTCTGGCACCAGTTATCCGTTTTTGTGAGGCCCTTCTGAAGGATATCTGTGTCAGATGTGTTTTCGACTATGGCGCCCAGTTTGCAGTCATCTGCAAACTTTGTCAGCCATAACCCTCCTGTGTTTGCTTGTACTTCAGAAAAGTAGATGCCGAACAAGAGTGGACCCAGGACTGAGCCCTGTGGGACACCACTTGTGACAGGCTTTGAGTCTGACATGGCTCCAGCAACTCTGACCCTGTGGGTTCTGTCACTTAGCCAGTTTGCAACCCATCTTGTGATGTATGGGTTTACATTCAAGCTGATGAGTTTTTCGATGATACCTGAGTGGGGTATTGTGTCGAAGGCCTTTGCCAGGTCGAGGTAGGCTGTATGGACTGCCTTTCCCCTCATCAATGGCCTTGGTGACTGTCTCGAAAAAGTCAACCAAGTTTAAAAGGCATGATCTGCCTTTGACAAAGCCAAACTGGGTTGGATCCAAAGTCTGCAAGTTCCCCTATGTCTTTATTTATGAGTTCCATTATGATCCTCTCCATGGCTTTGCAGATAAGGCTTGTCAAGCTAATGGGACGGTAATTTCCAGGGTCAGTGGAGGCACCGCCCTTGTGAAGTGGGACGACAGTCCCCGGGGCGCCACTCCTTGGGTATCCTGAGGTGAGGCTAAGATTAAACAGCTGTCCTAACTGGGTTTAATTCCTCATTGAGTTCATGGAGCACACAGCCGGGGACACCATCCGGTCCCATGGATGCTGTGTTTTTTGCCTTGGAGAGAGCAGTTCTCACCTGGGCGTTGGAGATGTTTGGGGGGCTACAATCCTCTGGTATAGATATCTCTCCTTTTGGGGGGGAGGGGGGGAGAAGTTTGCACTGAACCTGTCAGCCAGTATGTTGGCAATGTGTGTAGGTTCAGTAATCTTCACATCATTTTGAACTAATTCTGAGCATATCTGGGAGTTTCCTCCTAGGTTTCTAACATAGCTAAAGAAGGCCTTATGATTGTCTTTTGAGTCCTTGGCGATTTTTCTCTCAAAATTTGCCTTGGATGATTTTATGAGAGCTCTTAGTTTTTTACTTATAATGATCAAAGGTGTCTTACCTTTCAAGGATTTTGCTCTATCTTGTAGTAGCTTCCTCCTTTTGTTGTAGAGCTTGTTTATGGCTGGGGTCCACCAGACTGGACGCTTGCCTTTGGTACAAAGAGTCTTAGTTTTGTTTGGGATTGCCTGATCCATGCAGTCCTGTAGGTGCTGGTAGAAGGCATTTGTAAGTGATTCAGCGGTTTGAGTAATGTTTACCACTGGCTCAGGGGCCTTAAAGGAGACCACACTAGTTTTTTGAAGTGTGAAGTCGGCTTTTGAGAAGTTTTTCACTGTGGTCTTTTTTATTTCAGGTGGGGTTGGGATGAGGACCTCCAGCAGATTAGTTTATGATCTGATCTCACCAGTGAGGGGTATACTTCCGTTGTTGAACATTGTGATCCCATGTTCGTGATGATGAGATCAAGTATGTTTTCTCCTCTTGTGGGGATGGTGACTAGTTGTTCCATGGCATTTGAGTTTATGAACTCCAGGAACCTTTGGGCTAGAGTGTTTGGGCTTGAGTAGTGTTCCCAGTCTATATTAGGGTAGTTAAAGTCACCTAGTATGATGGTGTTTGGAGATACATTTATCCCCCCCAATGTTTTCAGGAAGGCCATGTGAGGTTCCTGAGTTTGAGAGGGTGGCCTGTAACATGCTACAAATTGCAGAGCAGTCTTGCCTATGGTTAATTGCACCTGGATGGTCTCCGATGCATCGTGCGTTGCCACCAACCTTGAGGTGTGGGTGTCCTTTATGAATATGGACACCCCCCCCTTTCTTGGTGTTGTCCGGATTTTGGGGCCGGAACGCATGATATGAGGTGAAACCTGATAGTGCTGGGGTGCTCTCAGGAGCCTTGAACCAGGTTTCTGTCACAGCACAGACATCAATGTTCTCCATACTGAGAAGGGCCTTGAGTGCGGGATCTTGAGATTGAGACTTCTGGCATTGAGCAGCATTACCCTTAGTTTTTTCCTTTTGTGTTCTAGGGTGGTAGGTTTAGAATTTGAGCCTTGCCTAAAAAGGCACTATGGGGGGGGCAAGAGCCTTTGCCAATATCCGGGAAACCTAGGGTGACAGGTGCAAGCCGCCCTCGAAGCAGCGTGGCTTTTCCAGCATGTCATCCCAGGCAGACAGACATTGGATCCCCTTTGAATGACACCAGAATTTAAGCCAATTATTAAAGCTGATCATTTTATCACTGTATTGCGGCATCATTCTAGGTGAAGGTAGGATACTGCTCAAGGTCAGGGTCATACCTGCCTGGGCTACATAATCAGAGAGCTCCTCAATGTCTCTCATGTTGTTGTTGTTGTGACGTTCGGCTTTTCCCGGTTAGGGGTCGCCACAGTGGAACTCCGGTCTGCTAATGACTGGCAGTTGATTTTTACGTACCGAGTTGCCAGCCCTGACACACAACCTTCAACGAAGGTACGCCCATTCATGCATGTCTCCACGCAGAAGGAGAAGACATTTTAGATTCTAAATTCATGATCTGAGGCCTCTGGGTTACAGAATCAGTAAAGGAGTTTTTAGTTTCCAAGAAATCGTAAATATGAGGACAACTGCCCCTAAAATTGAACAAGCAATAGAAGCATTGCTCTTTACTAAAATATTAATGAATTATCCTGTCTAAAGAAAAGACTGAACTGTGGAAGTACTGACTATTTATGTCAGTTTTGAGAGAGAAAAAACACTGTGTATTTTGGGAGACTACGCACTGACTGAAAATCTCAACTGTGTGTGAAGGAATGAGCACTGATTTTATCTTGTACTTATCACTACCCCCTCCTTTGTTCCTTTGTTTTGCTTCTGTAAATAGACCTCTAGAAAGCACTAGAATGATTCTAAAATGGTGTTTGCAAAGGGCACAAATTGTTTCTTTACAAATTGTGATTTTTTTAACAGTTGTGCTCTGTCAGACTTTTCCCCATTCATAGCAACTCTTTCTGAGAAGCAATTACTAAGTGACTAATAGATATAAGCCTCCAGAGTGACTACTACCAGTTAAAGCAGTAAGAACTTGTGTCATAATACCCAAAATGTGTGCTTTAAGGAAATTAAGGAAATGTTAAATCTGCCCATATACAGAGCTACTCCAAGATCATTCTGGCATGTAAAAAGTGTGGTTACTCTGAATAAATGGTAAAGCTCTTATGCCCATATCAGGATGTGTTCTGGACAATATTCCTCTTGGCACTGAAAAGGAATTGTAGTTGCTTTCTTTTTATTTTACTGTGAAGCCAAAGCTCTATATATACTAAACTGCAGCTGCTTAATCTTGGACAAAATCAAAAAAATATGCCAGGCCTTGCTCAACTTGACCAAAGCACTCCTAAAAAGATGTACAGATACTAACAAATGTTTATTTAACTTACAACAAATAATTTCTACAGTCGCGAACCAACAGTCCAAGTCACTGGGAGTCCCAAACACTAGTGGCCTCTAAATAAACAGGAAAGGAAGATGATGAGGGTGACCTACTTGGTGGCCTTTGAAAGGTATGTTGCTTGGGAGCAATAGCCCCAAACTAAATCAAACAGAATTCAGTCAACACACTTAACTAGAGATTCACTGAATGGCTATATAGACTTATAAGATTCTGATGATGAAGACTACCAAAATTTACTGATTGGAACATTCTTTGGCAAGTTTTCTGGCAAAAAAACCTCTCCTTTTTAAAGTTCAATTTCTTTTTTAAGTTT
>NW_025059450.1:0-5720 GCF_019279795.1 Protopterus annectens
AAGGTGCCCAATTTTGGTACAGCTAACATTTTTTGATTTATATGTAGGTGCACGACGGGTCCCATTTCAGAATGCACTTCCCTGCCAAGTGGAGACCCCTCTACAGACTGATGCATCTAGAAGTTAGGGTTTGGGGCGGCAGAGGGTAGGGAATGGCAGTCCCTGTTTGGTGGCAGGCCTCTGCCCACCACAGGAACTCCAGGCGAGGCAAGGCATGATAGGAATCCATTGTTTCCAGGCTGTGCAATGTTGATCTATAGGACATTTTAAGTACCACTGCAGCTCTCTACATCCAGCCTGGCATATGGAATTAGAAGAATGCAGGAGCCCATGAAACCCAAGGCGCTTGCAGTATTTGTCTGGTAGATAGCAGGGTTTTTGGCCACTTCTTTGGAAGTAAGTTACTAAAACACACTTACTTCTGGGTGTGAGGGAAAGCCATCTGGGCAGCTGTATTCAAGCTCTGCACCCAGGAAATGTAACTGCTGAGAAAACAAGCTAGGATTTTTCAAGTATGCATACCCCAGACAAGTTAGAACCCTTTACCAGATGGTTTGTAAAAGGGCTCTAGTTTTCTGGCCTGAGTTAGATAATCAGTCTTGTAGTATGGATACATTTGAATATTTCTACAACAAACCACTCAAAGAGAAAAAAAACTAGTATGGAAATCCAAATACAGCTTCCAAGAAAGAGCAAGCCGATAGACCAGCAGTATAGTTGAACAGCAAAAATGCTTTGCATAATCCAGTAGTCCAGTAAAATCCATAAAAGACAAAAACAATTCCACTTACTAAGCACCTCACCCAAGTATCACACTCAGGCATCTTCAGAGTAGTGAAACAATGACAAAACTACTGTCTAAAGTGAAATTCAAAAGTTCCCACCCTGTAGACTCAAATCCAATCACAAAAATAAGAAGCTATGTACCTCACCATAACGCTCCATGTTAGTTGTCTCTTCTTGCTTGATGGGGTTCTGGTTTCCATCCTCGGCTCACTCGCACTTGCTAAGCCTGAGAGTCACTTTTTACCAGCCTGAGGCAGCCCCATATCCCATGATGCAAGGCTGCAAGTACCTAGATCTTGTTGGATGACAAAGGGCACAGCACTTTCGCCACAACACCCCAAAGGCTGTTGCTCATGAGGATGAAAGAAGGACCAGTTCTGAAATGGCCCTTCTGTGCATAACAATCTCTGCAGGCGTCCGTCCGGTGCCTGTAGCGGAGGGAGGGTCGCGGCGAAAGAAGGCTAGAGTAGTTTACTTACCAGTCATGCAAACGGCGGTAGGTACATAACTTCCTTTAATGCCACACGAATCTCGCCTTGTCTTTGCTTGATGGACTGCGCCCTCAGCACCTCTATCCTGGGTGGCTCCAACGAACAGACTCTTGAGGACAGTAGAGCCGTAAACTGGCTCTCCGTCCCCGGAGGCCAAGTCCACCACGTGCGGCGAGAGTGGGCCCCGGCGGCCAGCTTGCACAAATAGTACCTAGCTGAAGTCTAGCTTGAAAGGCTGCAGCTAGCTAAGCTCCTAGTTGAATGTGCTTTAGGTTTTGGTTTCAAATGCTTTCCCTTGCTATGATAAACTCTGTGAGATGACAGAAGACAGCCATCTTGTATAAGGTCTATTTCTGAAAACAGGAAGGCCTTTTCCTGTTATCTGTGAGCAGGGAAACAAAAGAGTTGATCGATTTCCTTGAATTAAGCCAGTTCTGTCCAAATAATATCTGAGCCGAAGTGTGACATCGCAAGATACGTACTCGTCTTCACCTGTTTGAATAGTTTGGAAAAATACAGGGAGTTCAATGGATTGATCTCAAATTAGTTTTTGAGGCAAATTTTAGCAAAAAGCAAGGTCGGATTAGTTCCTCAATGATATTCGTCCCGTGAAAACCAAACAGGGTCGAACCTAAAGCATTCTGGAAGTTCAGATACACCCTCCCAATATGTACAGCTTTTCTACTAGGAATAATGTTTCTTCTAAGAAAGAAATTTTAGGAGCAAGAAACAGCTGGGTTCGGGAAGGGGGGAAGAATCAAGGATGTCAGCACCAATCAGGATCCCATTGAGGAGGAGGATTCCTGATTGAGGCTTTAGTGGTAAATTCCTTTCAAGAAGGCTTTCTTTACAGCTTCCAGGATATGATATTGTGACCAAAGTATACCGACATGAAAGCCCGAGATAGCAGCCAGTTGGAACTCTAACTGTGGGAAGAAGAGAGCCCGTATGAAAAATCTCCGCGAAGTCCCCAAAACGCCCGAACCAAAAGTGAAGGACGGCTCTTGGCTTAGCCCAAATAAGAGTAAACGCCTCATTTGTTTCTGTATAAATCCCGGTAGAGGGACGAAGAAGCTGCTACATTTGCCCCAACAGGCTAGAGATCAGCAGTCTGGGCTGGGCAGCGAAGCGGAGCAAAATCCATGCTGTGGAGGTTGAGAGAAGGGATAGACCGCGTAGCTGACCGGATTGGTGAATCCAGAAGATTCCGCACTGGGTCCAGATAAGTGGCTGCACCAAAGGTGACGATGGAAGAACGGAAAACCAAAATTACCAGCCAACAAAGAGCAAATGAGAACTATTTGCCTCAAACGTAGCTTGGACAACCTGAGGGATTTCGAGGAAAAGGAGGAAAGGCATAAATAGGTCCCTGGGGCCAATCCTGGGTCAGAGCGTCTCTCTGGGGATGTGGCCTGACAGAGGGAAGGCAAAAGAGAGAGAAGAAGTCTGGGGTATCAAGGTTTTGGGGAGTAGCAAAGATCGCAAATATGGGCTGCAATTCCCATTCCAGAAAAAAATCTCCTCCACTATAGATTGCTTGAGAGACCACTCGTGGAGGCATGAGAATGGCTCTGCTCAATCTGTCCGCTAAAATGTTGGTTTTCCAGGGATGTATGCTGCTACCAGAAACCGATGGAAAGAGTGAGACGCCCATTGCCACAGTCTGCCGCATACAAGGCAGGACTTGCCCTTCTGTTTGTTGATATACCAAACCAGACAATGTTGTTCAGACTGCAATCGCCCCTACAGGAAGACGTTGAGGGCTTGCAACGATAAAAGCACTGCTCTCATCTCTAGGACATTTATGCAGGTACTCGAACGGCTGCTACATCCCATGAACCATCCTGCCCCTGATAATGCCCCCCCACCCAATCATCAGGAGGCATCCGTGGTGATGTGCTGGCCGTGGGGATGGGCATAAAAGTGTCTGCCTTGGTGAATCTGGGGAGAAGTGATCCACCAAGCAAGATGATTTTGCAAATCTGTGTCACCAGAATTTGGTGACGCATTGGAAGTTGTTGGTAAGACCACTGAGTGAACAACATCCACTGAAGAAGGCATGTAGAAGCGAGCCAGGGAAGAAGAGTAATGGCAGCAGCCATGAGACCTAATACTTTAGAACCATTCTGGCCTGTACCTTCTTGTTGGCTAGAATGATCCTGACATGACTTTGAATGTCTGAAACTCTTTGGTCTGTAAGGGTAGCTGACATCCGAACAGTGTTTAAGTTTGCCTATGAAAGTAATAGACTGGCAGGGCAATAAGGATGACTTTTCAAGTTGATCGAGATGCCCAAATGAGAACAAAGATTTATTGTGTAATCCCTGGCTTGAACAAGCTGATGCCTGGTGGTGGCTGACAGGAGCCAGTCGAGATACGGAAACACCTGGAATCCTTGACGTCTCAGGTGAGCCGTGACCACTGCCATGCATTTGGTGAACACTCTGGGGCTGTAGTGAGACCAAAGGGCAGGGCTCTGAACTGGAAATGACTGGACCCCAGCCGAAAGCGGAGAAATCTCCTGGAGCGCCTGTGAATTTTATGTGATAGTACGCATCCTGAAGATCTATTGAGCACATCCAGTTGTCCTTCTGTAAGAAGGGCAGAATTGACTGAAGAGTGACCATTCGAATCTTGTCTTCCTCACAGACTTGTTGAGTCTGCTGAGATCCAATATTGGTCTCCAGTCTCCCATCTTTTGGGGACCAAAAGAACCTTGAGTAGATTCCGGCTCTGAATGGTCTGTTGTAACTGGCTGAATGGCTCTTTTTGCAGTAGTTTTGAGACTTCTAACTCTGCAATTTCCTTAGACCGGTGGTACATCTGGAAGGGAATTTGAGGGAAGGACTTTCCTCGAAAGGAATTTTGTAACCCTCGGATATGATCGACTGTACCCATCTGTCTTGAGTGAGGAAGCCAGGCTTCTGGGTACAGTGATAGTCTTCCCCGACTGCCTCCAAGGAGGGACAGCCGGGCAACATCTCAGGGATGCTGAAAGGCTTGTCAGAGAGACTCTGTTTCCCTGGTTTTGTGGACCCCTCTGCCTCTAGAGCGTCTGTTGTTGTTACCCCTCTGCCTCTAGGGGTAAACTGACCACGTGAATCGGGCGTGACTCCTTGGGATTTAGGAACCATTTTGCCACCCTTCTGTCCTTTGGGATAAGGTCTAGAAGGGTGGAAAATGGACTCCTCGCAGAAAGAGTTTTGCCGTCCTGCTCACACCTGGTCAAGTTTCCTTCACTGAGGGCCAAACAAAGCTGACCCATCAAAGGGAGAGTTTGTGAAGGACGCCTTAAAGGGATCTGCAAAATTACATAGCCGCATCCAGGCTTGGCGCTAAGAGCCACACCTGTACCTGCTACTCACTCCATCAGCAGCATATGATATAGCAGCATGGAGGAGTTTGCAATGGAGTTAAGGGTTCCTAGCTGCAAGCAATTTTTTCCTGAGCCCCTGCAGCTGTAGGATCCTGCACAACTTCACCTAGCTCCTTAAGGATATCTTTGGAGTCTGGTGAAGTGACAAAGATAGTTCAGCTAACGCATAGCAAAGGTCGCTGAAGAAAACATCCGCTACCATATCTATCCATGGTCCTAGAGTCCTTATTAGGAGGATGGACAGGTACAGAAGGATCTGCAAGTTCCTTCTTGGTGGCAGCGCCACCACCATGGCATCAGCGGGACACCTTTGTAAGGAATTGCTTGTCCAGGGCAGTAATAAATTTAGAAGGCCTCCTAGGGACTGGCTCTACAGAGTCAGGAGCAGTCCACGCCTTTGAGCAATAACCTGCATAAGGGGGTCGAAGCGGAGACACCCAGGAGGTGGAGGGCCGAGATCCAAACGCCTCAGGTATACTGACTCATCCTCAGAGGGATTGTTGGTGGGCCAGTTTCCTCTGTCTAAGGAGTTCTAGGATGTCTGAGAAGGAGACATCCTCAGAGGGGATCTTGGGATCCCTCTGACTCATCTAAGTCAGTATCCAGTGATAGACTCGGGGAGTCTACGTGTTTCCTCTTACAAGTCCTCTTCCTGGAGGATCACCCGACATCAGGAGAATCCTCGAAGAGGGATATTCCCATGGGGAAACCTGAGGCGGAGGATCTCTGGGTCCGGGAGCAAGAGAAGTGGCAGAGATGTCAACAGGCACTATAGAGGAGGAGCTAAGGAACAGACTGCTGGCTGAGTCCAGTGGCCAGCACACTCTTCATCACCTCGGCTCCTCCCAGGAGGTCCGAGAGAACCCGCTCAAGAGCTAGGAACCCAGGACCCACCGAAAGGAAGGCTCCGAGGCAGATGTCCGGAGCCGAAGGCTCACTCAAGGCCGAGGCTCCCAAGGGGAAGAGGAGGGTCAGACAAGGGTCCGATGCCAAAACTTCAAACCCTCGGAGGAGACCAGTGGAAGCCCGGGCCACCAAATCCCTCTAAGAGAGGTCTCAAGAGGGGG
>NW_025059451.1:0-6200 GCF_019279795.1 Protopterus annectens
GTGAAAGGTGGGCTTACCATGCAAATATGGGGGCTGTGGGATATTGTGCCATAACTTTTAATTTATACAAGTGTCTAGGCAGGTCTGTATTCTATTTTACATAGCAGTTCTGTTATGTTATGCAAACTGTAGTTATATCTATTGGCAATTACAATATTCAGTGACAGGATACATAGCATTGAAATTCATCTGACAGTTTAGCAGCATGATAGCAAAGATAACTGGAAGAGCCAGGTAACTATCCATTCACATAACACAAGTAATATCCACCTCTCTATGTTTGCAAGCAATAACAGCTGCATGTGTACATGTTATGCAAATGTGTAGTGCCCTTGTTACAGGGCTGGGCCAAATGGCTATGTGCACACCTACATAGAGTGGATTTTTGAGTACAGACACACTGGTTGAACTCCCAGGTTTGTGCAGAAACCTCAGCCACCTGAAATACTGTATGTAAGGTAGTGCACAGCACTGGTAATGAAACAGGTTGCACATCATCTTTGACTCCAGTGTAACATCTGCAGTAGGAGTGTAAGATGTAGGAGACAGCTCCCCATGTGTAATGGGCCCATCATAGGTGATGGTCACTTATCTGATTATATCCTGATCATGATGATAGTGGCATCAGAGCCTATTGATACATGACTCTGTTTGGAGTGGGTGTCTGTGCCCAACAGAGCTCATGGTCCTGGTGGATATGTGAGTATATATCCAGAGAGGAAACAGACCTGTAGACACTTGCATCATCTGTAATCAACTAACAGGATTGATGTGCTCCTCAGAGGAGGTTTGCTCCCAAAGGTAGCTACACTGTTTCTGTAATAGCCAGTGTTGTCATGTCCATAACACAAAAAATTTACATGTGAGCATCACTGTCTTAACATCTTCAAAAGGCAATACATAAACTAAAACAGTACTTGGTACTTGTAGTACTAATGCTCATAAGGCATGTCCACTATTTAGCTACTGGTGTTTCCTAATGTAGCTTTGTGTATGTGGCCATTCTTGGGGAATGTAATCTCTATGCCATGTACACTGCCAACCCCCCTAACACCATGCCCCACACATTGTCTGGGATGCAGCTACGGGGGTAAGCGGGAAAGGCAGCCCAGTCTAAAATGACTGGACTGGACAGTCATGAGGTTAAACACATGCAGCTCATCAACACAACCAACACATACCCTTACCAAACACATAAGGACACCCACACACACTACGAAATCACACACATTCACAGACACATCTAAGTATCTGCCAAACAAGTGACCCCCAAGCAGGAAGAGAGACAGGGAAATACACAAACTGTATGACATAGTTTGCATAATTGTGCCACACCTCGAACACATGCGGAAACATGCCCAACAGTACTCATTTGTGATGCAAACCCTAGCACTATGTTACACCCCAAACCTATGAGGGTATACATACTGTCAGCTGTCTGTCTGCCCTGATTAGCCACATACTCATGCACTCAGACCACCTTTTGAATATATGCATGGCTCTGGCATATTCCATGTTTTGTGCAGGACCTGTGATGCAGTAGCCTGGACGCATGGAAACACATGTAGGAACTGTCAGGTCTTGTAGCCATGCAGGTATGTCCCAAGGCCTGGGTAGCATTCGCCATTTGGGCCCAAAAAGATACTGCAGTACAGGGACAAATGGATTGTATTCCACAATTGATTCTTTGTCAGACAGGCCTGCACCTGTCACCCTGAAAATCTGGATACAGCCTAGGGCTCATGCTTCCCTATACTCCTTCATCATGCCCGTTCAGGTGGGGTCCACTGCTGTTACAGGGACAGCCAAGCAATAAACTGCCCGGGCTCACCCCAATGATAATGTCAGAAACACTATACAGTCACACATATGTCAATCCTAACATGGAGAACATATCTGTGCAGTGGCTGAGACATGTTTAAATGCTCGGAGAGCACACTGCACAATCATGTATAACACATACCTACCTTGCCCATTATCCTTTATTGGAACACATTCCTGAAGTGTATGTACACCCCATGCTAATTGCACTTGCATAACATCGATGCATTATGCTGAGCAACTACCTTTGTGCCAAGTTGGGAAATTTTAAAAAACACCTTAGCACATCACCCACCAGGCGATTTCCCAACTCAAATGTGCTGA
Organism: Protopterus annectens; assembly: GCF_019279795.1. NCBI lineage: Eukaryota > Metazoa > Chordata > Ceratodontiformes > Protopteridae > Protopterus > Protopterus annectens. Next base: position 2,146 of record NW_025059451.1, read on the forward strand.
AAAGGGAAGAATTTGGTCTGAGACAGAACCATATATGGCTACTCTCAACTATTCCATATGAACTGTGAAGACTCCTCATGACCAACACCGGGCTCAATGCATGTTGGATTCCATCCCCCACTGACCTGGATCACAGTAGTCACACAAACAGGGCTAACAGTATGCTACATAGTTAGTCCCCAATCCCAATGTTATGTTTCCTAAGAGGGGGATGTCATGACACCCATGCAGATGGACAATGCATGTGCAAATCCTGAATACTATACAAACAAAACCTAATCAGTCACATATGTGCAGTGATTGTGCCATTGAAACAGTACCAGGAGTCAACCCAATACAAACAAGTAGGCAAACTGGTGATACCATGCTTTAAACTTACCACAGAAGGTAGTAACTGTTGCAAGAGTGAACAAAATGAGTGTAGGTGATCCCTGTTCACCCTCAGTAAGATGCAGATACACCATATAAACCACAAAGCAAAATATAACCAATCAGCCACATATTATGAGGCCAAGCATAGAGCATTCTATAGCTGTGTTTAATCATAATGGCAATGACAAGACCTGCTGTGCTGCACAGCACCATGGCATGGTAAGTACTGCACCTACAGAAATAGCACCCATCCATCCTGATAGTCTTGGAGAACCTAAACTCCCCCACTCCCCATCAACAGGTATGTAGTAATATATCCATGTACACAAGACCCTGTACTAATGACTATGCAGGTACAGGCTGCACTCTCTAAGCATACATACAGCTTTCATGGGACCTGTCAAATCCCGGGTGTATCCTACACAAATGTAAGAAAAATTCAGCTATCCACATACACATCATGTTCAATCACATCTCCATGTCAGGCTGTGTACACCAAATGGTGCACAGCAACAGTTATCACACCCACAAGGGAGACACCATTGATAAGGGGAAATAGTGCACAACTACCCTGCTGAGTCTGGTCTGAAACCATGTTCATGTATTGATGTACTGTACAGATGTAACAGTAGGGTTGATTCACACTGCATATCATGACCTTGCCAGGTCATAGACACCATCACCCATACTGTGTTCCAGCTACACTTAGTAAACTAGGTTCATAGGTTGTAGGTTCCTATTCATTGATAATCATGCCAAAGTAGTCAAAATCCTTCTACATGGCACACCTCATCAAAAGTTCTCATCCAGGAAAAAAGAGGTCTATGTTCCCCTCTATTACCTCATTAGACCCATTACAGTGCCCTTTTGAAATGCCCCTCACAAGACATCTGAGCAGCAGCTGGAAGGCCACAGAAGTACCTCAAAAAGAGTATTACTGGCCTCAAGCAGATGCCCATCCATCTCAAAAAGTCTGTCATAATCATCTACTAGGTGATCTCTTCACATATAAAGCTATGTCAAACTCAGAGCTGTTGAACATGCTGCACCTAAAGAAATCCCAATCCTCCAAGCTACATGCTCTAAGGACCTAAACCTTGTCACCACAATAAGCAGGACATGCTGGAGGACAGATTCTGTCCCAGAGACTTTCTGGAATGCTACCATCTATGTCAAGCAAAGTTCCTCATTAGCACTCTTAAGAAAAATCTTGATGAGTGGATGGGAAATAAAATACAGATCACTTCTGTGGCTCTGCTCAACAGGAGCATAGGAAAATTACCTTTCTTGGGTGGCGTAAGCCAGGGAACTTTGTTGGCTAGGCTTACATAGGCCCTTGGGCCAATACTCTAGTACCTACCTATGGACTTATGAACCTATAATCCTAAGATATTCAGAGCTGTATGTTCAGGGTTGCGAATGCCTGTTTGGAAGTGAAATCATTGTTAGACAATGTTAGCATGTTGAAGGTCAAACATCTTATAATTGTTTCTTAAAACAGTACCATTTTATCATTTTTGCCATTTGTTATTTGGTGTTTTTCCCTCTTAATATTGATTTTCTCTTATTTCCTTGTTGCTGTAAAAGTGTTGGTTTTACTGTTCTATGTCACTAAAATGGCTTGCATCTCTGTCTTTTGTAGTCAGTCCAGTAAAGAATTCTGTGAAGTGAAATTCTGAGAAGAACTTACATAGGAAGTCACTGATCTGCCAGTTACTCGGCACCAATGTCCCATGACAATGGTTTTGAGGAAATCCTTTTACCTTGCACAGCACATAACAAAAGGTACCTCACCTAGATGAAAAAAAAGTTCTCACTTCCTTGTAAAGTGCACTAATTAGATACATCTTTGATTACAACATTCCCTTTAGAATTTACCTTACAAAGCATATCAATCAATTGAAAAGATCCCAGAGGTTTTTTTCTAAAAATATGAAGGACTTAAATGATCTCAGCTACCAAGAGAGGTTTGAAGCTTCAGTTTTATATTCAGCATCATATAGACTCTGTATTGGTGATATTTTCCTTGCTTATAGGGTTATAAGAAATTAGGTAATACAAGAACTGTTATACCTCTAAAAAAATCAAACAGTCCTACTAACAAAGGGGCCAGAGATTTAAATATACTCCAACAAGTAAATAATACAGCAAAGAAATGAATTTTCAAGTCACGCAGTGTTGCACTTTAAAAAGAGCTGGAAAATTGGCTGAGTATTCATAAATTCAACTCTGGTATGATTGACCTGGTCCTGCCTGAAAATGGAGGCAAGTCCTTATAGTGGGTTTTGGCAAAACAGAAGCCTTGTAACTCCTATGATCCTATGATCAGATGTTTAGATGAAATATTTAATTTTGTGTATTTATTTAAAATTAAAACATTGTAATAAAGGCTTGTCTCAAAAAAAGTTGCTTTGGTATTTATTGCTAGGTATCACCATAGATAATAACCTAAACTTTGATGCCCTATCAACAACATTCTGAAAATTACCAATAAAAAATAGTCTCTTTATAATTAAATCCTTTCCTGCAACTAGAATAACCATTGCCACACACATCTTATCTCATTCTTTATGCCTCACCCATATTTACCAATCTGTCAAAAATAACCTTAAAACTAGAAAACTCCTATAATAGCATTGCCAGATTTGACAGGTAATCCATATAGAACTCATCACTGTATTAATCTAAAGCATCTTGGATGGCTTGAATTTACCAGCATCTGAAATATAATCAATGACCATGTCCCCAAAATCTTTATCAACTGACAAAACACCATCCTATCTAATCTTATTCACTATGATAACCTTAAGTCCCTAAGATCATCACAAAAAACTCTTGTATACATCAACAAATCAAATAATAGGGTGGAGACTCTCTGTTTTTTATTTCTGCTAAAAAACCCGGAACCTACTTTCTAAACTTACCACACTTTCCCCTACTCTGTTTAAAATAAACTTAAGCTCTTCCCGAAAACACACTGGATTGCCCTGTTCTAAATGGACTGACCAACTTATCCATTTTACCTGAATGATTCAAGATTCTCATCTCTGAATCTCTTCTTCTCTCTGACTTATTTGGCTTTTTCTCTAAATCTATTTCTTATTAAATACTACTATGCTTCCTCTCCTTAAGTTCTAGCTAGTACAATTCATTAAAGTGACTCATATTACTTCTAGATTTATTACCTAACTGTCTCCATTTCATTTTCCTTATCTTCCTTTTTACCTACATGACACTATTGTTTTTCTTTTCTCAACTAGTACTCTTTAATAACATTAAATGTAACTTCTTATTAACTATACTAGTCTATTCAAATATGTGTAACTTTTGTACTTGTAAACTTGCAGCCTTCTCTGTTTAAGAAAATGTATATCATTCTAAATATGTATTTTTTTGTAGATGTGAACTTTTTTGAATTTGTGGAGCTTTTCTTCTACTGAAAATGGACATATATCAGCTAGACTAGTCAACAAATTAAAATAAAATAAAAAAAAAATAAAAATTGATTATTTACAGATCTAAGAAATGGAAAAGTTAATTAGTCCATTAGATTAATCAGTAATATTGCACCTGAGAATTCTTGTTTTGACCTACAGTTCTATGAAATTAACTTTATCCTCATAAATTCCTCCCTAATTTATTTATTTATTTATTTATTTATTTGTATTTTTGTATTTAAATTT
>NW_025059452.1:0-6195 GCF_019279795.1 Protopterus annectens
GCCAAAACTGGCTCTGTCCCTGGAGGCCAAGTCCAATTTGTAATGGGAAACAAAGTGTGAGGAGTGGCCCAAGTGGCGCTGCACAAATAGTGTCTAAAGGAAGTCTAGCTTGAAAAGCCGTAGAAGTAGCTAAGCTCCTAGTTGAATGTGCTTTAGGTTTTGAGCACAGCTGTTTTCCCCTGAGCTGATAAATTTCAGAGATGACAGAAGAAAGCCATCTAGATAAGGTCACTTTAGAAACAGGAAGGCCTTTTTTTATCAGCATAGGAAACAAAAAGTTGATCAGATTTTCTAAATTGTTTGTTCTGTCCAAATAATATCTAAGTTGGGTGGACATCAAGATAATGTAGTTTTTTTTCCCGATCTGTTTGAATAGTTTGGAAAAATACGGGGAGATCAATGGATTGATTCAAATTGTCTTTGAGGCGACCTTAGGAAAAAAGGTGGATTAGTTCTAAAAGATACTCTGTCTTTGTGAAAAACCAAATAGGGGGTCAAACCCGAAGAGCATGAAGTTCAGACACCCTCCTGGCAGATGTAATAGCCACTAGGAATAAAGTTTTCCAAGAAAGAAATTTCAGGAACAAGAAACAGCTGGCTCGAAGGGGAAGAATCAAGGATGTCAGCACTAAATTTAGATCCCACTGAGGAGGAGGATTCCTGATTGGAGGTTTAGTAGGAAAATTCCTTTCAAGAAGGCTCTACAAAGCCTATGGGACATAATATTGTGATCTGCTATCCCGACATGAAAGTTGAGATAGCAGCCAATTGAACTCTGACTGTGGAAGAAGAGGACCTGCATGAAAAATCTCTGCTAAAAAATCCAAAACTGCCTGAACAGGGGCAGTAAAGGATCAATATTTTTTAGCCCAATAAGAGAAACTTTCCATTTGCTCGTATAAATCCTCCTGGTAGAGGATTTTAAGGAAGCTACTATGATGTCTCTAACTGGGTTAGAGATCAAAGGAAGCCTGGCTAAGGAAGGAAGTGGAGCAACCATGCTGTGAGGTTGAGAGAAGGGATAGACCGGTGCAGCTGACCGGATTGGTGAATCAGAAGATCTGGCACTGGGTCCAGATGCCACGGCTGCACCAAAAGGTGATGATGGAGGAATGGGAACCAAATTGTCGAGGCCAGTAAGGGGCAATGAGAATCAATTTGGCTCTCAAAGCGGTAGCTTTCTGGATAACCTGAGGGATCAGAGGAAATGGAGGAAGGCATAAAGAAGTCCCTGGGGCCAATCCTGGGTCAGAGCGTCTCTGGGGGATGGCCTGATAGAGGAAGAGAGAGAAGAAGTCTGGGCATTTGCTGTTTTGGGGAGTAGCAAAAAGAGCGCCACATGGGGGACCCCAATCCAGAAAAATCTCTTCCACTATAGATTGCTTGAGAGACCACTCGTGAGGCATGAGAATAGCTCTGCTCAATCTGTCCGCTAAAATGTTGGTTTTCCCAGGGATATGCGTTGCTACCAGAAACCGATGAGAGGAGATCGCCCATTGCCAAAGTCTGAGGGCTTCTCGACACAAGGGGTAGGACTTGGTTCCGCCCTGTTTGTTGATATACCAAACTACAGACATGTTGTCTGTGTGGACTGCAATTGTCCCTACGGGAAGAAAGTCGTTGAGGGCTTGCAACGTTAAAAGCACTGCTCTCATCTCCAGGACATTTATGTGCAGATGGTACTCGAACGGTTGCCACGTCCCATGAACCATCCTGCCCTGATAATGACCCCCCCACCCGATCAGGGAGGCATCCGTGGTGACAGTGGCTACCGGGGATGGGGGTACAAAGTGTCTGCCTTGGTGAACCTGGGGAGATGTGATCCACCAAGCAAGATGATTTTGCAAATCTGTGTCACCAGAATCTGGTGCGCATTGGAAGTTGTTGGTAAGACCACTGTGTGAACAGCATCCACTGAAGAAGGCGCATGTAGAACGAGCCAGGGAAGAAGAGTAATGGCCGCAGCCATGAGGCCTAATACCTTGAGAACCATTCTGGCCTGTACTTTCTTGTTGGCCAGAATGATCCTGACATGGCTTTGAATGTCTGAAACTCTTTGATCTGTAAGGGTAGCTGACATCCGAACAGTGTTTAAGTTTGCGCCTATGAAAGTAATAGACTGGCAGGGCAATAAGGATGACTTTTCAAGTTGATTGAGATGCCCAAATGAGAACAAAGATTTATTGTGTAATCCCTGGCTTGAAAAAGCTGATGCCTGGTGGTGGCTGACAGGAGCCAGTCGTCGAGATCGGAAACACCTGCAATCCTTGACGTCTCAGGTGAGCCGTGACCACTGCCATGCATTTGGTGAACACTCTGGGGGATGTAGTGAGACCAAAGGGCAGGGCTCTGAACTGGAAATGACTGCACCCCAGCCGGCGGAGAAATCTCCTGGAGCGTCTGTGAATTTTATGTGATAGTCATCCTGAAGTACTATTCAGCACATCCAGTTGTCCTTCTGTAAGAAGGGCAGAATTGACTGAAGAGTGACCATTTGAATCTTGTCTTCCTCACAGACTTGTTGAGTCTGCTGAGATGCAATATTGGTCTCCAGTCTCCCGTTTTTTTGGGGCCCAAAGAGAACCGTGAGTAGCTTCCGGGGTCTGAATGGTCTGTTGTAACTGGCTGAATGGCTCTTTTTTGCAGTAGTTTTAAGACTTCTAACTCTGCAATTTCCCTTAGACCGGGTGGTACATCTGGAACGAAATTTGAGGGAAAGGACTTTCCTCGAAAGGAATTATGTAACCCTTGGATATGATCGACTGTACCCATCTGTCTTGAGTGAGGGAATGCCAGGCTTCTGGGTACAGTGATAATCTTCCCCCGACTGCCTCCAAGGAGGGACAGCCGGGCAACATCTCAGGGATGCTGAAAGGGCTTGTCAGAGAGAGGCTCTCTGTTTCCCTGGTTTTTCGGACCCCCTCTGCCTCTAGAGCGTCGTCTGTTGTTGTTACCCCCTCTGCCTCTAGGGCTAAATTGACCACGTGAATCCGGCATGACTCCTTGGGATTTGGAACCACATCTTCCCACCCTTCTGTCCTTTGGGATAAGGCCTAGAAGGGGTGGAAAAACGGACTCCAACAGCAGAAAGAGTCTTGCCGTCCTGCTCACACCTGGTCAAGGTCTCCTTCACCTGAGGGCCAAACAAAGCTGACCCATCAAAGGGAGAATTTGTGAAGGACGCCTTAAAGGGATCTGCAAAATCACTTAGCCGCATCCAGGCTTGGCGTCTAAGAGCCACACCTGTACCTGCGGCTCTACTGCTCCATCAGCAGCATAGATATTAGCATGGAGGAGTTTGCAATGGAATTAAGGGTTCCTAGCTGCGAAGCAATTTTTCTTGAGCCCCTGCAGCTGTAGGATCCTGACTACTTCACCAGCTCCTTAAGGATATCCCTTTGGAGTCTGGTGAAGTGACATAATAATTCAGCGAGCATAGCAAAGGTCGCTGAGAAAACATCCGCTTACCATACCTATCCATGGTCCTAGAGTCCTTATTAGGAGGATGGACAGGTCGGAAGGATCTGCAAGTTCCTTCTTGGTGGCAGCCGCCCCCCCCATGGCATCAGCGGGGCCCCCTATTGTAAGCAATGGCTTGTCCAGCGGCGCAGTGACAAATTTAGCAGGCCTCCTAGGGACTGGCTCTACAGAGTCAGGAGCTGCCCGCCTTCGGGCAATAACCTGCATAAGGGGTCGAAGGCGGAGACACCCAGGAGGTGGAGGGCCGAGATCCAAACGCCTCTAGGTATACTGACTCATCCTCAGAGGGATTATTGGTGGGCCAGTTTCCCCTCTGTTTAAGGAGTTCTACGATGTCTGAGAAGGAGACATCCTCAGAGAGGATCTGGGATCCTCTGACTCATCAAAGTCAGTATCTGAAGTGACAGACTCGGGAGTCTACATGTTTCCTCTTACAAGTCCTCTTCCTAGGAGGATCTCCCGACAACATCAGGAGAATCCTCGGAAGAGGGAAATTCCCATGGGGAAACCTGAGGCGGAGGATCTCTGGGTCCTGTAGCAAGAGAAGTGGCAGAGATGTCAACAGGCACTATAGAGGGAGGAGCTAAGGGAACAGACTGCTGGCTGATACCAGTGGCCAGCCCCTCTTCATCACCTCAAGGGTCCCCTCCCAGGAGGTCCGAGAGAACCCGCTCCGAAGACTAGGAACTCCAGGGCCCCCCGAAGGGAAGCTCCCAGGCAGATTGGAGCCGAGCTCACCAAGGCCGAGGCTCCAAGGGAAGGCGGGCTCGGACAAGGGTCCGATGCCACTCACCCCTCGGAGGAGACCATGGAAGCCCGACCACGAATACCTCTAAGGAAGGGCACGAAGAGGAGATAAGAGTAGAGGCGGAAGGAACAGAAGGGGGGATCTGTCCCCCAGCCGTAGCAGTAACCATTCGAAGACTCCAACTCCAAACTCTGGGGTAGAGTTGAAGGAGGAACTGAATGGGGTGTGGACCAATAGTCGTCTGTGAGACGGACTATGTAGCATTTGGGCCAGTGCCTGTGACTTAAGTAATCTACTGACCACTCTCTCTAAATCATGGTCGAAAGCCTGGATGACCTTGAAGATCGGCTCCGATGGCTCCGTTCGAGAGAGGGGCCGGGCCGAAAATATCGGCTCAAGGAAGGGACCTAGACCTCTTCCTGGGAAAGGGAAACCCTCGGGCCGGGAAAACAGAAACTGTCGGAGCGACAACTTATGGGGACAGGGGATCGGCTCCAGCCCGGGATACAGCCACAAAATAGGGGGTCGGGCCCATGAGCCACACCGATGCCTGAGCCCCATGGTGGGCGGGACCCATCGGAGCCGACACGGGGGTCGAAAGAATCGGCACCGATAGCCATTGCCCAAGGTTTTTAAAAAATCGGCTCCAGCGGGCCGATTCCCCTGGAGTCGGGCCGGGCCCCAGGCTTGGAAAAGAAGCCTGGGCCTTGGAAGATTTGAATTTGATGGAGCCAAATTAGCCGGAGAGCCCTCCGGCAAAAAGGCCCCTAAAATTAATTTATTTTTTTTCCTGCAGGACTCTCTGGCTGAAGGTGACAAATAGCACAGGAGTCCTGCAGGTGAAGAGGGGCAGTAAAGGCAAGAAGTGTGACCGTCTGTCAGAGACATCTTCTGACAGCACGAGTCACACTTCTTAAAACCTGAGCCCCTTTTCCCGACATGTGAACACACACACACAAAAAGTCAAAAATTAAATTATATAAAACTATCAATAACAGACACACACCCCTAAAAAGGGGGATGGGATGGGAGAAAGTCTGACAAAAAATTAAGGAGTCGGGGAAAATCTGTCAGAAAAGGACTAAAATTTATTAAAACTAATTATCTAAAGTTTTTCTAAGAAAGGGGCAAAATATAATATAACAATCACTTACCAGGAGCTGGTAAAGGAGGACCTCATCAGCAAGCGGCAAAACGAGATCTGGGACTTACCCCCTTGCATCATGCGATATGGGGCTCCCTCGGGCTCGTAAAAGTAACTCTGGAGCTGACCAAATGCAGTCGGGGGCCCAGGATCGGCTCCGAACCCATCAAGCAAGAATGAAGGCGAGATTGACAACTTAACATGGCATAATTTCCCTAATGGATACTGGAGAAACCTGCTTGAGGTGGGTAAGGATTGTTCAGCTGGAAACCCATGAGGACTGTACAGACATTTAACTGATTTGTGGCTTTAACAGTCTAGTGCATTCTTTGCTTTAAGTATGGATTGGAACTTGAAAAAATGCATACTAACACAAAAATGTTTATTCTAGAAACTTTCTAAGTTTCTGAAGAGCAATATTTAAAAGGGTTTCCCATATTAGGGGCCCTTTTTCCCCATTATTTTTGGCTTTGGAATTCTTGTGCTAAGAGGCTGAACACTATGGTCCCCAAACATGACCACTTTGCATTAGTAAACAGTGGGCCACACAGCCATGGAATGGGGTATTCACTTTCTTCCCACAGCTGTGCAATCAAAAAGGGCCCTTAATATAAGTAAAGGGGTGTGGGGCTAGTCTTAAGTTTTAAGGGCACAGCCCCCAATCAGCAACAATTTCTCCAGAATCATATGAAACACTCCCCGCTATTTTGGTTTTTGGGGGGGGTTCTAGGGGGCCCCCAAAAGGAATTCCTTTATTCCCTTTTTTTTGGGGGCCAAAGTGGACAAAAACCCCTTTTTCATTTTTTTGGAATTGGCCCCTTTT
>NW_025059453.1:0-4419 GCF_019279795.1 Protopterus annectens
TAACCTTTTCCATTTTTTCCCTTTTTCCTTTTTCTTAATTTTTTTAACCTTTCCTTAAATTTCTACTTTAATTCCATATTCCTTATTTATACTTTAATTCCTATTCTTATTATACAAATTTTCATTCTTAAACCCTTTCAGGCATCCCTTTTTTAATTCCATTTCCTTTTATACTTTATTCCATATTCTTATTAACTTTAATTCCATATTTTATTATTTAAATTCTATTCCTTTTAAAATCCTTTATTTAATTCCATATTCCTTATTATACTTTAATTCCATATTCCTAAGTTATACTTTTAATTCCATATTCCTTATTATACTTGATTCTCATTCTAAAGTAATTTTCACTGACGATGCGCTAGTATACTTTTTAAATCCATATCCCTTATTATACTTTTAATTCCATATTCCTTTATATTATACTTGGATTTTCATTCTTAAAGCAACTTTCACTGGACAAATGCGGTAGTATAATTTTAATTACATTCCTATTATAATTTAAATTTACATTCACACTTTTAATTCCACATTCCCTTATTATACTTGATTTCATTCCAAAGCACCTTTCACCGGACTAGCGGGAGCATTAATTTTTAATTCAATATTCTTATTATACTTTTAATTCCATATTCTTTATTATACTTAATTCCATATTCTTATTATGCTTGATTCTTTCATTCATAAAGCACCTTTCACTGGACTATGCGTAGTATTACCAATTCCATATTCTTGGTTATACTTTTAATTCCATATTCCTTATTATACTTTTAATCTATATATTCCTTATTATACTAGATTCTCATTCTTAAAGCACCTTTCACTAGACGATGCGGTAGCATAATTTTAATTCCATATTCCTTATTATACTTTAATTCCATATTCCTTATTATACTTTAATTCCATATTCTTTATTATGCTTTTAATTCCATTCCTTATTATACTTAATTCCATATTCTTTATTATGTTTTAATTCCATATTCTTTTATTATGCTTGATTTTCATTCTAAAGCACCTTTCACACTGGATGATGTGTAGCATACTTAATCATATTCCTTATTATACTTTAATTCCATATTCCTATTATACTAGATTTTCATTCTACGCACCTTTCACTAATTCCATGTGAAATGCATACTTAATTCTATATTCCTTATTATACTTTGAATTCCATATTCCTTATTATACTTTAATCTCCATATTCCTTACATTATACTAGATTCTCATTCTTAAAAGCACCTTTTCACTGGACGCTTCGGCAGCATACTTTAATTCCATATTCCTTATTATAATTTTTAATTCCATATTCCTTATTATACTTGATTCTCATTCTTAAAGCACTCTTTCACTGTAGACTGCATGCTTGTTAGTATGTTTTTAATTCCGTATTCCTTATTATATTTTAATTCCATATTCCTTATTATACTTTAAATTCCACATTCCTTATTATACTTGATTCCTCCATTCTTAAAGGCAACCTTTCCACTGGACGATGCGTGTTGCATACTTAATTCCATATTCTTATTATACTTTTAATTCCAATATTCCTTATTATACTTTTGATTCCCACATTCCTTATTGGCGTTCCTGTTTGTAAAAGCACCTTTCACTTTCAGACTGATCTTGGTGGCATGCACTTCTAATTCCATATTCCCTTATTATACTTTTAATTCCATATTCCTTAATATACTTTTAAATTCCATATTCCTTATTATACTAGATTCTCATTCTTAAAGCACCTTTCACTGGATGATGCGGTAGCATACTTTAATTCCATATTCCTTAATATACTTTAATTCCACATTCCTTATTATACTTTAATTCCATATTCCTTATTATACTTTAATTCCATATTCCTTGTTATGCTTTATTTCCACATTCCTTATTATACTTCAGTTCTCATTCTTAAAGCACTCACTGGACCTAGATGCGGTAGCATACTTTAATTCCATATTCCTTATTATACTTTAATTCCACATTCCTTATTATACTTTAATTCCATATTCCTTATTATACTTTAATTCCATATTCCTTATTATACTTATTTCCACATTCCTTATTATACTTGATTCTCATTCTTAAAGCACCTTTCACTGGACGATGCGGTAGCATACTTTAAATCCATATTCCTTATTATACTTTAATTCCATATTCCTTATTATACTTTAATTCCATATTCCTTATTATACTTGATTCTCCTTCTTAAAGCATTTTTCACTGGACGATGCGGTAGCAAACTTTAATTCCATATTCCTTATTATACTTTAATTCCACATTCCTTATTACACTTTAATTCCATATTCCTTATTATACTTTAATTCCACATTCCTTATTATACTAGATTCTCATTCTTAAAGCACCTTTCACTGGACGAAGCGGTAGCATACTTTAATTCCATATTCCTTATTATACTTTAGTTCCATATTCCTTATTATACTTTAATTCCACATTCCTTATTATACTTTAATTCCATATTCCTTATTATGCTTTAATTCCATATTCCTTATTATACTTTAATTCCATATTCCTTATTAGACTAGATTGTCATTCTTAAAGCACCTTTCACTGGACGATGCGGTAGCATACTTTAATTCCATATTCCTTATTATACTTTAATTCCATATTCCTTATTATACTTTAATTCAATATTCCTTATTATACTAGATTCTCATTCTTAAAGCACCTTTCACTGGAAGTTTCGGTAGCATATTTTAATTCCATATTCCTTATTATACTTTAAATACACATTCCTTATTATACTTGATTCTCATTCTTAAAGCACCTTTCACTGGACGATGCGGTTGCATACTTTAATTCCATATTCCTTATTATACTTTAATTCCACATTCCTTATTATGCTTGATTCTCATTCTTAAAAGCACCTTTCACTGGGCGTGCGGTGGCAGCTATACTTTAATTCCATATTCCTTATTAGTAGCTTTTAATTCCATATTCCTTGGTATACTTTAATTCCATATTCCTTAACGACATACTAGATTCTCATTCTTAAAGCACCTTTCACTGGGCGATACGCGTAGCATCACTTTAATTCCATATTCCTTATTATACTTTAATTCCACATTCCTTATTATACTTTAATTCCATATTCCTTATTATACTTTAATTCCATATTCCTTATTATACTTATTTCCACATTGCTTATTATACTTGATTTTCATTCTTAAAGCACCTTACCTTTCACTGGACGATGCGGTAGCATACTTTAATTCCATATTCCTTATTATACTTTAATTCCACATTCCTTATTATACTTTAATTCCATATTCCTTATTATACTTATTTCCACATTCCTTATTATACTTGATTCTCATTCTTAAAGCACCTTTCCCTGGACGATGCGGTAGCATACTTTAAATCCATATTCCTTATTATACTTTAATTCCACATTCCTTATTATACTTTAATTCCACATTCCTTATTATACTAGATTCTCATTCTTAAAGCACCTTTCACTGGACGATCTTGTTAGTATACTTTAATTCCATATTCCTTATTATACTTTAATTCCATATTCCTTATTATACTTTAATTCCTTATTCCTTATTATGCTTAGTTCTCATTCTTAAAGCACCTTTCACTGGACGATCGCAGTATTACATACTTTAATTCCATATTCCTTATTATACTTTAATTCCATATTCCTTATTATACTTGAATTCCATATTCCTTATTATACTTTAATTCCACATTCCTTATTATGCCTAGATTCTCATTCTTAAAAGCACCCTTTCACTGGACTGATGCAGTAGCATTCCATATTCCTTATTATACTTTAGTTCCATATTCCATATTATAACTTTGAATTCCACATTCACTTATTATACTTTAATTCCATATTCCTTATTATGGCACAATTCCATATTCCTTATGCTTTAATTCCATATTCCTTGTGTATACTTTAATTCCATATTCCTTATTGTATACTTTAATTCCATGTTAACATTTAAATGCTTGATTCTCATTCTTAAAAGCTTTTGCTTTCACTGGACGATGCTTGGTAGCATACTTTAATTTCCATATTCCTTAATATGCTTTAATTCCATGTTCACTTCATTATACTTTAATTCCATATTCCATATTATACTAATTCTCATTCTTAAAAGCACCTTTCACTGTAGGCGATGCGGTAGCATGCTTTAATTCCATATTCCTTGTGTGCTTTAATTCATATTCCTTGATATGCTTTAATTCCATATTTCCTTATTATACTTTAATTCCATATTCCTTATTATACCCCAATTCCCACATTCCTTATTACACTTGATTCTCATTTCTTAAAGCTTTACCTTTCACTGGACTGATGCAAGTAGCATTCCATATTCCTTATTATACTTTGCCATTCCATTCCATTCCTTATTATACTAGATTTATTCAAAACCCCTTTATTTCATATTTTTA
>NW_025059454.1:0-5202 GCF_019279795.1 Protopterus annectens
ATTTTATTTTAGTTTGAGTTTGTGCTGGTATTATTATAGGGTTGGTTTGTTGGGGGGAAAATTTTTTTTTGAGTATGAGTTTGTGCCTGTGTGTATTATTATAGTGTGAGTATGAGTTTGTGCATGGGTGTATTATTTTATTGTTAGTATGAGTTTGTGCCTGTGTGTATTATTATAGTGTGAGTATGAGTTTGTTCCTGGGTGCATTAATAAAGTGTGAGTATGAGTTTGTGTCTGTGTGTATTATTATAGTGTGAGTATGAGTTTGTGCCTGGGCGTATTATTATAGTGTGAATATGAGTTTCTGCCCGGGTGTATTATTATAGTGTGAGTATGAGTCTGAATGTATTATTTTAGTGAGAGTATGAGCTTGTGCCTGGGTATATTATTATACTGTGAGTATGAGTTTGTGCCTGGGTGTATTATTATAGTGTGAGTATGAGTTTGTTGGTGGGTGTATTAAAATAGTGTGAGTATGAGTTTGTGCCTAGGTGTATTATTATAGTGTGAGTATGTGTTTGTACCTGTGTGTATTCTTATAGTGTGAATATGAGTTTGTCCATGGGTGTATTATTTTAATGAGAGTATGAGTTTGTGCCTTGGTATATTATTATACTGTGAGCATGAGTTTGTGCCTGGGTGTATTATTATAGTGTGAGTATGAGTTTGTGCCTGTGTGTATTATTATAGTGTTAGTATGAGTTTGTGCCTGGGTGCATTATTATAGTGTGAGTATGAGTTTGTGCCTGTGTGTATTATTATGGTGTGACTATGAGTTTGTGCCTGGGTGTATTACTATAGTGTGAGTATGAGTTTGTGCCTGGGTGTATTATTATAGTGTGAATATGAGTTTGTGCCTGTGTGTATTATTATAGTGTGACTATGAGTTTGTGCCTGTGTGTATTATTATAGTGTGAGTATGAGTTTGTGCCTGGGTGTATTATTATAGTGTGAATATAAGTTTGTGCCCCGGTGTATTATTATAGTGTGAGTATGAGTTTGTGCCAGTGTGTATTCCTATAGTGTGAATATGAGTTTGTCCATGGGTGTATTATTTTAGTGAGAGTATGAGTTTGTGCCTGGGTATATTATTATACTGTGAGCATGAGTTTGTGCCTGGGTGTATTATTATAGTGTGAGTATGAGTTGTACTATAATGTGTATTATTATAGTGTGTGAGTATGAGTTTGTGCCTGTGTGTTATTATTATAGAGTGAGAGTATGAGTTTGTGGCTGGGTGTATTATTATAGTGTGATTATATGTTTGTGCCCCAGTGTATTATTATAGTGTGAGTATGAGTTTGTTCCAGTGTGTATTATTATAGTGTGAGTATGAGTTTGTGCCTGTGTGTGTATTATTATAGTGTGAGTATGAGTTTGTGCCTGGGTGTATTATTATAGAGTGAGTATGAGTTTGTGGCTCTGTATATTATTATGGTGTGACTATGAGTTTGTGCCTGGGTGTATTATTTTAGTGTGAATATGAGTTTGTGCCTGTGTGTATTATTATAGTGTGACTATGAGTTTGTGCCTGTGTGTATTATTATAGTGTGAGTATGAGTTTGTGCCTGGGTGTATTATTATAGTGTGAATATAAGTTTGTGCCCCGGTGTATTATTATAGTGTGAGTATGAGTTTGTGCCAGTGTGTATTATTATAGTGTGAGTATGAGTTTGTGTCTGTGTGTATTGTTATAATGTGAGTATGAGTTTGTGCCTGGGTGTATTATTATACTGTGAGTATGAGTTTGTGCCTGGGTGTATTATTATATTGTGAGTATGAGTTTGTGCCTGGGTGTATTATTATAGTGAGAGTATGAGTTTGTGCCTGTGTGTATTATTATAGTGTGAGTATGAGTTTGTGCATGGGTGTATTATTTTATTGTTAGTATGAGTTTGTGCCTGGGTGTATTATTATAGTGTGAGTATGAGTTTGTGCATGGGTGTATTATTTTATTGTTAGTATGAGTTTGTGCCTGGGTGTATTATTATAGTGTGAGTATGTGTTTGTACCTGTGTGTATTCTTATAGTGTGAATATGGGTTTGTCCATGGGTGTATTATTTTAGTGAGAGTATGAGTTTGTGCCTGGGTATATTATTATACTGTGAGCATGAGTTTGTGCCTGGGTGTATTATTATAGTGTGAGTATGAGTTTGTGCATGGGTGTATTATTTTATTGTTAGTATGAGTTTGTGCCTGGGTGTATTATTATAGTGTGAGTATGAGTTTGTACCTGGGTGTAATATTATACTGTGAGTACGAGTTTGTGCCTGGGTGTAATATTATAGTGTTAGTATGAGTTTGTGCCTGGGTGTATTATTATAGTGTGAGTATGAGTTTGTGCCTGTGCCTGTGTGTATTATTATAGATGTAGTATAGAGTATTTAGTTTGTTCCTGGGCGCATTGTATTAAAGTAGTGTAGGTATGGGATTTATGAGCTTGCTGCCACAGGTGTATTATTATAGTGTGAGTATGAGTTTGTGCCTGTGTGTGTTTATTATTATAGTGTGAAATGGGTTTGTCCATGAGCTCTGCCCCGGTGTATTATTATGAGTTTGGAGTATGAGTGCCTGATATCATTATTATACTGTGAGCTATGAGCTTGTGCCTGGCATATTATTACACTGTGAGTATGAGCTTCCAGCCTGCGCATTATAGTGTGAGTATGAGTTTGTCGGTGGGTGTATTAAAATAGTGTGAGTATGAGTTTGTGCCTGGGTGTATTATTATAGTGTGAGTATGTGTTTGTACCTGTGTGTATTCTTATAGTGTGAATATGAGTTTGTCCATGGGTGTATTATTTTAGTGAGAGTATGAGTTTGTGCCTGGGTATATTATTATACTGTGAGCATGAGTTTGTGCCTGGGTGTATTATTATAGTGTGAGTATGAGTTTGTGCCTGTGTGTATTATTATAGAGTGAGTATGAGTTTGTGGCTCTGTATATTATTATGGTGTGACTATGAGTTTGTGCCTGGGTGTATTATTATACTGTGAGTATGAGTTTGTGCCTGTGTGTATTATTATACTGTGAGTATGAATTTGTGGCTGGGTGTATTATTATAGTGTGAGTATGAGTATGTGCCTGGGTGTATTATTTTAGTGTTAGTATGATTTTGTGCCTGTGTGTATTATTATAGAGTGAGTATGAGTTTGTGCCTCTGTGTATTATTATGGTGTGACTATGAGTTTGTGCCTGGGTGTATTACTATAGTGTGAGTATGAGTTTGTGCCTGGGTGTATTATTTTAGTGTGAATATGAGTTTGTGCCTGTGTGTATTATTATAGTGTGACTATGAGTTTGTGCCTGTGTGTATTATTATAAGAGTGAAGTATGGAGTTTGTTCTGGGGGTATTATTATTGTTAGATGAGTTTGTGCCTGGGTGTAATAATATAGTGTGAGTATGAGTTTGGGTGTATATTATATGTGAGTATGAGTTTGTGCCTGGGTGTTTTTTATAGTGTTAGATGAGTTTGTGCCTGTGTATTATTATAGGGTGATTATGAGTTTGTGCCTGTGTATTATTTTTGTAGTATATTTTTGGTGGGTGTATTAAAATAGTGTGAGTATGAGTTTGTGCCTGGGGGTTTTTTTAGTGTGAGTATGGTTTGTACCTGTGTTTTATTATAGTGTGAATATGGTTTGTCCTGGGTGTATTATTTTGGAGTATGAGTTTGTGCCTGGGTTTTTATTATAGGGGAGTATGAGTTTGTGCCCGGGGGATTATTATAGTGTGAGTATGAGTTTGTGCCTTTTTATTATTTACTGTGAGTATGAGTTTGTGCCCTGTGTTTTTTATAGTGTGAGTATGAATTTGTGGCTGGGTGTATTATTATAGTGTGAGTATGAGTATGTGCCTGGGTGTATTATTATAGTGTGAGTATGAGTTTGTGCCTGTGTGTATTATTATAGTGTGAGTATGAGTTTGTTGGTGGGTGTATTAAAATAGTGTGAGTATGAGTTTGTGCCTGGGTGTATTATTATAGTGTGAGTATGTGTTTGTACCTGTGTGTATTCTCATAGTGTGAATATGGGTTTGTCCATGGGTGTATTATTTTCGTGAGAGTATGAGTTTGTGCCTGAGTATATTATTATAGAGTGAGTATGAGTTTGTGGCTAGGTGCATTATTATAGTGTGAGTATGAGTTTGTGCCTGTGTGTATTATTATACTGTGAGTATGAGTTTGTGCCTCTGTGTTTATTTGTGAGTTGAATTGTGGGTGTATTATTTAGTGTGAGTATTGTGGGTGTATTATTTTATTGTTAGTATGAGTTTGTGCCTGTGTGTATTATTATAGTGTGAGTATGAGTATTTCGGTGGGTGTATTAAAATAGTGTGAGTATGAGTTTGTGCCTGGGTGTATTATTATAGTGTGAGTATGTGTTTGTACCTGTGTGTATTCTTATAGTGTGAATATGAGTTTGTCCATGGGTGTATTATTTTAGTGAGAGTATGAGTTTGTGCCTGGGTATATTATTATACTGTGAGCATGAGTTTGTGCCTGGGTGTATTATTATAGTGGGAGTATGAGTTTGTGCCTGTGTGTATTATTATAGAGTGAGTATGAGTTTGTGGCTGGGTGCATTATTATAGTGTGAGTATGAGTTTGTGCCTGTGTGTATTATTATACTGTGAGTATGAGTTTGTGCCTGTGTGTATTATTATACTGTGAGTATGAATTTGTGGCTGGGTGTATTATTATAGTGTGAGTATGAGTTTGTGCCTGGGTGTATTATTTTAGTGTTAGTATGATTTTGTGCCTGTGTGTATTATTATAGTGTGAGTATGAGTTTGTGCCTGTGTGTATTGTTATAATGTGAGTATGAGTTTGTGCCTGGGTGTATTATTATATTGTGAGTATGAGTTTGTGCCTGGGTGTATTATTATAGTGAGAGTATGAGTTTGTGCCTGTGTATTATTATAGTGTGAGTATGAGTTTGTGCCTGGGTGTATTATTTTAGTGTTAGTATGAGTTTGTGCCTGTGTGTATTATTATAGTGTGAGTATGAGTTTGTGCATGGGTTTTTTGTGTTATGTTTGTCCTGGTATTTTATAGTTGGTTGATTGTGTGGTGTAATTTTAGTTGATGGTTTGCCTGGGGGTAAATTTTTATAGTGGTTTATTTTGTGGGTATTTTGTGAAAGGTTTCCTTTTATTTAGTTATTGGTTTTTTATTATTTTTTAGTTTAGGGGAAAAT
>NW_025059455.1:0-7306 GCF_019279795.1 Protopterus annectens
CACGTTTAAACAGTACTATGAAAATATAGATATTTAGTTATAAAGAGCGAAGAAAACATTAAAGCTATGTGAAAAGGTAACAGAGCAAATGAAGTAATATTTCTAGAGATAAACGGCATTAAAAGTCAAAGTCAAGGTCAAAGTAAACTTTATTTCATTTAGACTTCACATAACAGTGCAAATTGAATGAATTTCATTTCTCCAGAATCAAATGTGAAAACATCACAAGATGCATTACAGCAGACATTACTACATCACAGCAAATCATTATAGACATAACATCCAAAAAATGTTATGACTCTAAACAGAAAATGAATGCGCACAATACTAATAGTTATCAGTATTGCACAAGAAAGCTAGTTTCACATCAGTTGGTTTATTGCACCATAATATGAGATGAGACTAGTATGTGAGTTATTGCACAAAAATATGAGTTTTCATCATCATAGATATCTGCTACATCTGATGGCCATCATCGTATATGTTATTAGTAGAGCTGAGAAGTCTGATGGCCTGTGGAAAGAAGCTGATACTGAATATCACGATTTTGCACCACATACTGCGATAGCTCTTGCCAGATGACAGGAAGGAAATCAATCCATGGGCAGGGTGAGTAAAGTTCCTGATTATTTTAGTGGCTCTGCTGAGACATAAAGACAGGTATAGGTCCTGAATAGATGGAAGTTTGATACTAATAAATTTCTCAGCCCCATTCACCACCCTTTGGAGAGACTTCTGATCAGAAGCACAGCAGTTCCCATACCATACAGAAAGAATGTTTGACAAGCTGCTTTCTATAGTGCCCCTGTAGAAGGTTGTGAAAACAGGAGGTGGAAAGTTTGCTCTTCTCATTCTTAGCAGAAAATGGAAATGCTGTTGCGCCCCCTTGACAATGGAATTTGTGTTTATGAACCATGACGAGTCCTCTGTGATATGTACCAAAGAAAAAAAGGTGTACGAGCAAGCAACGGACTCTCCAACAATTTATTAAACATAAGCACTTTCACTGAAACAAGTGAATCAGCTTCTTCAGATAAGTTAAACAATCGTAACCTCCCAATTTAAAAATACTTGCAAAGGAATTCTAAACCAATTAGCTGACAGCCCAAAAACATGATCTCATTCAACAAATTTCATTTAAAGCAGCATTAACCACGTAAAAATGATCCATAGTCATGAAAATGGAACAACTGCATCTAAATGAAGAAAACACATTACAGGTCCAGAAATGTGGACGTCCACTATGTACCGATCCTGCACTCCCATAATGGCCTGCACTATCCACTGCTCCCTCACATGTCATACCCCACAGTCTGGAAACACTCTACATGTGTGGATACCACCAAGATAGTAGCAATACTGGGTTATGTCCCTGTGTGCCATGACAGATTCTGCTGTATGTCCCTATACTCATCACTGCAGTCTACTGTGGTGTGTCCCCTATGGGAAAATTCCCACTAATATGTCATTCGGCCACTGTCAAACGAATAGTAGTGTGGTATTACAACAACTATATGGGGACAGACCGGCAACATCAGTGTGCTACAATGACAGACAGCAATGCAAACCTGCTGTAGTATATGTTCCCTGTAGGCATCATACCTCCCAACTATACAGATGTTTGCAGAATGTCAAGATGTTTGCCTCATAGATGTGGTCCTTTTCACACAAACTTGTGGATGTCTGACATATGGTGGGCCAATCATTGATGGCTGATGTCAGAAAATAAAGTTAGAATCTGACTTTCACACATCATATCCCTCAGAAATCAGTTATCCTACAGTAAAAGTCATTTTCTACATTTTTTTTTTTTGTACGGGCAATATTTATACTGTATTGCTGAGTTTGGGACTTTGGTCCCCATTAATTATGACTTTGTGCTGATTTCTTGCTGTAGGAGGGTGACAGGTATGTCAATCATAGCTCTCAACCAAACAGGGACAAATGTCAGTGAAACAGGGACTTACCAGAGTACTTCAGAGACATTCAGGGACACTTTTACAATGTTAGAACTATTTATATGACACACTGACAGAATGAGATGAGGTGAATTATAGTACATCCTTTGATGTTATAGGAGTGTATACCCTTAGTTATTGTCACTATGTGTTATGTGTAATCTACTAGCTTTCCTACAGCAGCTGTCTCTTGTAGGAGGGTTTGACAGGGACAGAGCTGAGATGTGTTTGAAAGCAGGGACAGTTGAGAGGCATGCCTGTAGGTGTAGAACCCCAGAGTATTAATGAGATGTCAATATCATAGTTCTGAGACAAGCAAAGTGCTGTAATCCCTATTCCTCATACCTCCATCCTCTCATCTGCATCCCATTATATGGAGAAATCTATTACATACCTGGTGAACTACAGTATTCCTTTTTTTGAAGCTTTGAAATGCTTTGGACATACGCTGTTTGTGTGACTGAAATCTCATAAGGACCTTTTCCCATAACCAGTTGCTTGCCTTTTGAAAGTAATGCTCATTAACAGGTAATTACCTCTGCACCAACCTGTGGCTCAAAATTGCTAATTACAACCAAAACAGCTGAATTGCACTATCAGTAGCCATTGGCATGCCACCACAGTGCAATATATAAAGCCTTCATGTAGGTCTTGGCCCCTTTTTTAGTTTTCGAGATGGACATTACTGAGGTGTGGAGACTGCAGCATCACAGAGGGTAGGTACAAATACTGTCCACTGTAGAGATTTATGAAGTATGTCCAGAGTTTTGGCTCATATGTTTGGTCAGTGTCCCATGACATTGCAGTCATCTGGCAGTTCACTGGCAAACATTGTGGTTTGAGGTCAGTAAGAAAAGAGAGACATGTGAGTGTCACATTTCATACTTGTCAGAATATGCATGCTAATAAAATAACTGTTATTTTATCAAATTACTATCTTTGTAGGAGCAAACTGTTAAGCATGTCCCTATCTCTGCCTCCCCCCCCCCCAATTATGCATGGTTGTGTCCGGATCCCTTGTTCTACGGGGTTGGGAGGTACAGTAGTTCTGTAGCAGCTACCTTAACATACAGCTGTGTATGATACAGGCTGCAGTTGCTGCTGCAGCCTAAAACACAAAGGTGGAGGCTGAACACTTTTGAGGACAGCAAGCTGTTCATATAACTGTGACAGCTGTGGCAGCCCTATCATTACAGCAAAGCCAGGGTAAGGGTACCCTTTGCAGTCCAATTGAGGTATGTGCTTAAGGTACATCTGTTATGCAACAGTGCCAATAAGAGAATAGTAGGTGACATATGGTTAGGCTATATGGAAATATTCAGTGTGCCCCTACCTGCAGGCCTCTGATGTGGAAAAATGGGAAGCAGATAATTAAGTAGCAGTAACCTGTGTGGATTAAAATTGCATGACCTGAAGTCATTACTTTCTGTCTTCACAACAATGTGACTGAAGGTAACACAACACCAGATTTGAAGCCAGGACTGGTGTGCAAGGCATTTAACAGACTGCGCATTGAGAAACTGCAAAAGCACGGTATTTTAAAGATGTATGTGCACATATACAGGATGTGAGAAATATTTCTACATCCATGAGTATGTGCATGGGTTTATATGGTTGTATTTCTGCACCAGGTCCCAGTTGTATGTGTATTTTGCCATTGCTGCATTAGTATAGGTGTCTTTTCCACAAGTTGCTGATAAAGGGCACATATATTCAAGTATCACATGCCTAGCTTACATCCATTGGTACAGTATATGTCTTTTCTATTATTTAATATTGCACCACAGAGTCCTGGCACACTCCTGGCATTCACATTAGTGTTTTATTTCAGTTACATGTATACGATTGTAATTAGCAATCAGTATGTTATGCTGAAACATATGCTTAACTCAAGGCCTGTTTAGGGTATGGCGGTTAATGCAGTGTGCTATAGTTGAGAGAGGCCTGTTCGACACTCTGGCAAAGGATTAGCTTCCTACATGTGAGTAAATAATGATAGACACATATAGTCATTAAAGCTCATTTAAGCTGAGCTAGCATATACATGGCTAATTCTTGTGCAAATCTGGGCAAACCCGCACTAAAAATAAATAAAAGAAAAAGGGATACAGGAAAGTGGTGAAATGGGAATCCAATAGGAAAGTGTGAAATGGGCAGCAGGAGAAAAACAATGTGAAAGGCAGGTAGCGATGTGATGGGTAGCAAAGAACCATAGCTATGCATTTCGTACAGCAAACAGCTGTACATTTGACGCAGCCAGGATGAATTTGGACTCTCAAACCCAGAGAGAGTGTTGAGGACAACATAAATGTTGTCAAGCCATTTGGACCAAATTAGTTGTGTGCAGTGGATATGTGTGTGGAAATGGAGAGCTATGTAATGGGGAGATTTTTTGTGGGCATGTGCCTGTTTTTAAGGAGAGGGAATGTTTGGGGAAGGGATACAGGTACGGGGAGGTGTTGGGTAGGAGAGTATGCAATTGGGAGACAGATGAGACAGACAAGACAGCAGACAGGCAGTGTGTGACATTACGCGGAGTAAACACCTGGATGTGATGAGGGTGCTGGTGTGGAATCAGAGCGTGCTTCCAGACCTCAGCAGTGTGGACTGACATCCCCACCCATAGCAGGCTGGCACCGCTCTCCACTGCCCTGAAGGTGGCTGTGCTGGGAGGCCAAGAACCAGCCTGCCCCCACCAGGTTGCCCATTGTGCCCCTCAATCTGACAATACTGCAAGCTGGCGTTCATAGGTCCCAATGAAATACTGTACACTATGCGTCTGATGCCAGTTGCCTTTGGGTGACTGGCAGTCCTTCCACCATTGCTCCCAGTGGTGAGGCTGGGACCATTCCCCGTAGTGTTGCACTCGATGCCACAGGTGCTTACAGGGCAGCAGAAGGGGCACTACTGGCCTTGGTCCCAGATGTGTCAGGAGCTGGTAACTGCCAGTTGAGGCAAGGTAGGTAGATCACCAGGAACCAGCCAACCCCTGACGCTGTGAGGCTGGCGTATAGCAATAAGTATAGCATAGTTGGCGAACAAACAGTGTTAGTAATAACAGCACGCTGCAGAACAGAAATAACCCACCATTATCAATGCATATTATGCGAAACACAACAATAAAATAACAGAACAGTCAGTATATTAGCAGCATGCCAGTAACTGTTACAGCATAAGGCCAACAAAATAGGTAATACAACAAGATATGTTAATATGCAACCATTATAATACATAGCAATAATAAAACACATGCCACAAAATACAGTTAATGTAACAACATATGTTAATAGTAAACCATAACCAATGACTAGCAGTAATAAATAAATGAAGATAAGGGGTGGGGAGAGAGAGAAAAACAGTCCATTAGTACCATTATAGGCCATTTACTTGAAACAGTACTACTATCTACTCTATGGATCTGTCCTTTCTTTATGTGTGGAAGTCCCCTATAGCTGCTGTACATACCTCTCAAGCTATTTGAATGGGACAGCATGGGCCAAGCAATAACAACTGTGGGTACACAACTACACCGAACACTTGCACATCAGGTGGACCTGTATAACTATCAAAGTGTACTGTGGGCTGCTGTAGTGATACTATGCGATTTAGGTAATCATTTTGATGTTACTCGTGTGACAGATGGATTACACACCGCTAATTATATTATGTGACAGTGTGACACTTGATAGACATGTATACGTACAGTACAGAAACTAAACAACTATCATGCCTTACATGAGCAGTACATTAACATTTGCAACCATTATTGTGTTTATGTGGTGCTTAGCAGGTCTTAGCAGAGTGCAGCAGACCAGAATTTAAAAATAATTGGCAGAATTTGTATTTCAAAAATAAATGCTTATTTTCCCCTTCCATGTATTCAAACCTTGCACTGACAGCTCATGACTCTACCTCTAGCCATTTAGAAAGATTAGGATATGTGGAATTCTCCGATATCTTTACATATACCTCTGATCTACCTATAGGCACTGCTGACCACCGTGCCACGCTGCACAAACCCGCTCAGCTACACTTAAACATGACATTTAAATAAAGAATTAAATGCATCTAGTTTCTTTTGTTAGATGTCTGGCAGGTGTCTCAGCACCGCTTAGCATTGCTGCACTCTGCCGCATGCCTCACAAACATTATTTTTAAATAAAAAAATAAAATAACATTGGAATAATGTGGACAATGCAGGAAGCATCTTACTTATCTGCAGACACAGTTGACACTACACTCCCTACACTGATTCAATAACTATTTTCCACGGCTCTCCCTTGGCAATGTGCCATGACTAATATACATGGTGCAGTGCCAAGGGGGAACAGTGTACATGGATGCAGTGATATTCTGTGTAGGCTCAGTGTGTACCTACATAGATTTTATGAAATTCTGGGGGTATTTTTGTAGGCTGTTAATCTATATTGTGTTGTTAATTTACTTTGATTTGGGGATTTTCTCTCTAGGCCTCTGCTGAAAATGGGCTATCAGCCAAGTCGGACTGCCCCAGTAAACAAATGTTAAATAAATAAATAAAAATTAATACAATTACCTCCAAATGGGACTAGTTTAATGTAATCTATTACACAAAAACTTCTTAAAGTTTGTACACATAAGAGAGTGTTTAGCAAGTTAATTTCTTTCATCCTTATTTTTATTGGCCACACATTCTGATATTCTTTTAGTTAATTTCTGGATGGTTTTCCTACATAAAAACTCTGGCAAGTATCGCAGGTAGCTAGGTAAACTATGTAATTGATTCACTTTATTCTTGGACCATATCTGTAAACTGTTGTGCTTGAGTACTATATTCAAACCCTTGTTCACAAACCTGCACTGTTTACACCCATTACATTTAAACATACCTTTTTTAGAATAATCCTCATTAGAATGAGTGTACTGAAATATTTTTTTCAAATCACAGTCCTTCTTGGGTGAGTGGAATTTCAAATTCAAGTATTATAACTATAATAATCTTGATGGGCATTCCACAAATAAAAGTAAAAAAAAAAAAAAAGTTTTATAGGGTTTTCTCTACCCATTTCCACCAATGCTATGGACATTAGGAAAATTATGGATGAAAATTGGAAGATAGTAGCAGGGTATGAAGAACTGAATGAAATTTCAAATAATTATCCAAAATTCTGATATAACAACTGGGCGATTTTTTTTAAAAGTTTGTAGTGATGTTTGCCTCTGCTTTTCATTTGGATGTTGGGACATTCTGTTCTCCCCTTATTATTTGTCTGTTGTATGTTTTTATGGGTATATTTAATTTTAGACATGAGATTATTTTACTTAAGTTTTCTGGGTATATTTTTTGAAACTTTTATGCATCATGCCAT
>NW_025059456.1:0-4426 GCF_019279795.1 Protopterus annectens
CATAAAGCTTATTCTGCCATGCAGGTGAATGGCAGGCTGAAGACCACATGGCCACTGAGTAGTGGTTGCTAAGGGGGGAAGCTCAGTGTGAGAGATGTAACCATGCATTAGTAGGCAAGTCTATGCAAATGAGGATAAGGATATTGAATCCCAATTTTCCCCAGCATGTGAGCCATGTCCGAAGAGTGTATGAGTAGGAGTAGGTGAGTAGTAGGGTAGAATATAGGTGACATCATGAGGGGGTGTGTCAGACAGGCTGTAAGCTAATTGGAGCACAGTGGCTTGTGTTTGCCCTGTGTTGCTAAGGATTGCAAGAGGCATGCCTACAGTTGTCCTATTTGAAAACCTGAAACCAAAAGTGCACACTGTTAAAAGATCGGAAATTTCTTGCAAACATGCACACAGCGTGTGTGTTGTGCACGTGTTGCTTGTTTGCTGGCTGCCCAGGCGGAAACAGAAAGGCAAAAGGAAGGAAAAGAAGTAGCAGGAAGTTAACCAAGGAGAACTAGCAGAGCTGCCAGGTGAAATATATCAGAATCAGCCAATTACACAGGCAGCAGACTAGCCCAGCCCAGCACTTTAAACTCTGCAAACAGCATTCCCCCTGTTTTTCCCAAGAACTCTGCAACACTGCAGTATACAAACAGGGAAAGCTTAAAAAGCTTAAGTCAGACAAAATGTTAGGGGCTGCTCTTGCTATCATAAACCAACATGTGCAAGGTGCTGAGGGTGGTGATGTTGTGAATGCTGCTGAGCAACCCACAGTGAGGAGATGGAGAAGAGTGTACAGACCCAGGGTAACCTACCAGGGGCTACATGAGCTGGAGATAGTGGAGCGCTATAGGGTGGACAGAGACCTCCTGCAGCAAATTGTTGAGCTGTGCCGGCCACGCCTCACACACAGAACCAACAGAGGGGAACCCATCCCAGTGGATACCAAGGTATGTGTTGGCATAAGAATACTAGCTACAGGTACCTTCCAAAGACCAACTGGTGATATGATGGGGATTTCACAGGCATCAGCATCCAGGGTACTCCACCAGTTCCTGGATGCCATGTCAGCACATGTCGGTGACCACATATATTTCCCCAATTCCTGTGAGGCATTGGCCAGCAATATGCATCTTTTCCACCAAATAGCAGAATACCCTGAGGTAGTGGGTGCAATAGACTGCATGCACATATGCATCAAAGCACCACCCGGTGAGCGGGGTAGGGTCTACATCAAACGCAAAGGCTTCCCCTCCATCAACTGCCAGGTCATGTGTATGCCCAGGGCATAATAATGAATGTGTGCTGGCTGCCCTGGAAGCTATCACGA
Organism: Protopterus annectens; assembly: GCF_019279795.1. Classification (NCBI taxonomy): domain Eukaryota; kingdom Metazoa; phylum Chordata; order Ceratodontiformes; family Protopteridae; genus Protopterus; species Protopterus annectens. The sequence goes on from NW_025059456.1 coordinate 1,322, forward strand.
TTCCCATCTGGCATCTGGCAGCTGTACCAGAGATTTGCCAGTGGACATCCTGATGGTCATCAAGTGGAGATGCTGGATATGCACTGGAGCCATGGCTGATGACACCCATCAGAAATACCCCACCTGAACAAGAACTCCATAATGAGAGCTGCACTGGAAACAAATGTAATTGAGCATGTGTTTGGGATGCCCTGGACACATCTAATTGGAGCATGTACTCTTAACTACATGTGCAAATTGTTATGGTATGTGCCATGCTACGCCAATATGATCCTGCAGAAACAGCTACCTTAGGAACAGCATGGGGCAGGGCCAAACAGCACCCTACCATTGCAAGGCCTGCACAGGCTGGCGTAACTCTGAGGAGGAACAACTTGAGCCTGCCCAGTAGGCCAGAGGCTGATGCCCAGTATGCAGGCCTTGGCAAAGAGGAGCCTTGCCTGCGCACATACACCCCTGACTCAGTAGCAACCATGAAATGACAACTCTCTCAGCACATACAGTAAAAGGGATGCCTAACTTGACACTACCTGTTTTCAAACATGTATAGGAGTGTACTATGTGCATCAACATGAGCAGCCTGGCACCACCTGAGGCAAGGTGCCTATTTTAAGCAATATAAAGCTGCTAAGCGTTTACCAGTGAGCATATTTAAATACAATTGTACATAGCTGCACTGCTAACAGTACAACGTCTGGCAACTTGTCGAACGTTGAGCAACGTCAGGTAAACCGTTCACCTGCTTTACTGTTCTTTAACCAGTCAGGAATTCACCCAACGGAAAATAAAAAAACAGTGACAGAGCTCGAACTCAGGATACCTGTGCTGCTATGGTCACAGTAGAACCACTAAGCCATGACAGCATTTCACTGGCACAGACTGGCGTAAGTCACTCCCGCTTCCAGTTGGGGGGGGCTCACATACCTAACAGTCACAGCCAACAGGACAATTGTAAACAATGCAAACACAAACAAATGCTGTATCATGCCCTCTGAGGCATGGTAACCTCCCCAAAGGCCTATACAGACGATAACAACCAGACCAGGCAGTGTGATGTGGGTTAGGTAGGCTATAGAAGTCACAAAACTAATACTCCGTGTAATTGGAAGCTAAGGTCTTTAGTACAGTGGTATGCCTCAAGCCAGTATGATAGGCAACAGTACAGACTGAAATGGAGTACCTGACATAGCAGTGCAGGCCTAGCAAATGTGTATAAGTGTCAGGTGTACCCCTCATCCTATGTACACCCACAGTAACAATCAGGTGTGCCCCCCGGGTAGAAATGTACAAATAATAGCTGTCCCCCCTGTATGTAGAAATGTTGATAAGTCTATGCAAATTGACTCATGGAAGCCCTGCAGGCACAGCGTGCTTCCTGTCAATGTACAACACAAAGGTGAGCCCTGAAGTAAAAACCAACTTGATTTTTCACACACATATAGTATATATGCCCATAGTGGGCATACTCACCCACAAACCAATTTAACAAATTTCAGTCAGCAACATACTGAAAGGTTATACTGGGCATGCTCACACAAACAAATGAAGCAAATGTCAGTTAACATACTGAAAGGTCATACTGGGCATGCTCACACACTTAGGCCATGTCTGAGTACAGCAGTGGGCCACACATATCTGGCAGTTGCAGTTCTTACTCCAGACACTTGTCACTATTCACCAATCCTGCCTTATGCACACAGTGATATGATAACAGACCCATATAATATATTGGACCCCTGTCATAATCAAACTATGTACTACAAGTACTTAAGTTGTTCAAAGAAAGTGAAAATCCAAAGAAGATCAATAAATCTCCGATCAGTATCATCAAGAAACAATGAGCACTCCTAACATTATCCAAGCCATGTTCTGGCAAAAATATTGCTAAAGAGTCCATAGAGAACCATGAAGCTTCCTTTCGCTATGTCATAAATATCAATATAAACTCATATATGTTCTGAGTCAGTGCAAAGTGTAAATGAATACATGTACATGACTGACATTGCCAACATCTTGTCAGACAGGTTCATACATATTTACCCCCCTCACTGACAAAAGGGCCCATTACCATACCTGGAGATTGTGAAAACCCAGAAATCACATATACAATGGTTAAACAGCTCTATCCAAACCTAAAAACATGGCGTCTATGGGATGACATGGTTTCCCTGGCTGTGTCATATGTGAACTCCAAAACAAACAGACCCTGCACCTGAACAGTCTGTTGAGACTCACCCTCTGTACAGGATATGAAACTGTTGAATGGGTTACAGCAACGTTTGGCACACTCCACAAGTGTTGGTGCACAACAGACCATGGGAACTATTGTCTTATAAGCCTAATAAGCCTGATCTGCAAGGCCATGGAGTCCATCATTATGGAACTCATAAACAGAGCTATTGGGAGCCTACAAACACCCAACCCTACCCATTTTGGTTTGGTCAGGGGCAGATCATGGTTCCTAAACCTGCTAGACAGTTTTCAAGGCAGTTACCCAGGACATACATCAATGAAATGAGCTACACATGGCCTACATAGACCTTGAAAAGCCCTTTTCCAACATTCCACACACATGTCGTATCCACAAAATCAACAACCTGTGCATAAACATGTATGTCATCTGATGGATTGCCAACTGGGGCACAGATAGATCCCACAAGGTAAGAATTGTGGTCTCCCTGTTGGACTGTAAGCTGGTAACAACTGCTGTCCCCCATGGCTCAGTCCTGGGACCCCTCCTGTCTGGTGTATACTTTTCAGAAATACAGTCAAACACATGAGGGCTATTGTTAGCAAAGTTTGTGGATGACTGCAAAAAGGTTGTCATAATCGATGTTTGGGACAACAGAGACATCCTTAAAAAAGGGTCTCAGTCAGACAGATGTGGTGTCAAAATTATGGCCTCGAGCTACAGTCATACAAATACCACATAGGTGCCAACACCCTAAATATGGAGGTAATAATAAGGGATCTATGGACACGTGGATAGTCATCTCTACTTCCAGAAACACATTCACAAAGTGGTTAGAAAATCATGCTATGTGTTCCCACAAATTGCCAAGGTCTTTGCATGTAGGTCAAAGGAGGTTCCCTCTACTCATCAGT
>NW_025059457.1:0-5264 GCF_019279795.1 Protopterus annectens
CCTTTCTAAGGCCCCAAAGGTGTTAGGTTCTGTGGTTAAGAATCCAGTTCCTCTGGACAAGGATGCTGGGGCCCCTGGATAGGTGGGGTAAAAACTGTATACTCTTCACTTTGGCTATGAGAGCTTTAAATTGTCATTTCATATGCTCAGGTATCAGAATTATTTGCTAAGTCAATTGAAATGTAAAGTGGATGCTTTAGCTGAAGGTATTGACTGTAAGGAGCTTCAGGATTTAGTGCATGCTTCAGACCAGGTTGCTAAGCATTCTTTGCAGTGTGGTTTTGATGCTTTACAGGCTTCTTCCAGGGTGGCTGCTACTTGTTCTGTTGTTCGCGGGCATGCCTGGCTTAGAGATCAGTCCTTGTCAGAGCATGTTAAGGCTCGATTATGGATGCTCCTTTGCAATCTGATGTTTTTTTTGGCCCTCCAGTGGAATCAGTTTTGAAAAAATGGAGGAAAAAGCTAAGTCTATGCAGACGGTAAAGGACTTTTCAGGTTCAGCCCCTAAGTTCAGTAGGAATTGGCCTGCTAAGGGATGGTTTTTTCCCCTCTTTGGATTTTCATTCTAGGGGCAGGTTGGTGGTAGAGGTAGGGCTTCCTCTCAGGGCCCTGTTACTTCTAGGCCTTTGAGTTCTTTACCCCTTCTGCTGGGGTGGGCAGGGGTCAGTGCTTTGGGAAGCAGACTCAATGACGTGTGTCTTCAGCTGACGGACTCTGCTTTGCTGGCAGCTCGTCTAGGAGGAAAACTGGGACTTTTAAAAAGGAATTGGCATTTGGTTACCCAAGACAAATGGGTATTGGACATTATAACTCGAGGCTACAATTTTATTTTCACACTTTCCCCTCCTTTCAAAGGTATGCCGGATGTGCCTCATCAGCAAAGACTGGAAGCAGGCACAGATTTTTCTCTGCTCAGTTGGGAGCAATACAGGAGTTCCTTCGTGGAAAGAGGAAAGGGTTTTATTCCCATCTTTCTTAGTGCCAAAGAAGGAAATACTTGGGGGCCCCAAATTCTGGATTTATCCATTCTAAACACCTTTCTGGAAATTCCAAATTCAAGATGTTAACACTGCCCGCTGCCTATGCTGGGGAAAGATCACTGGATGGTGACTTTGGATCTCAAGGAGGCCTATCTTCACATTCCTATCAGGCCCAGTTGCAGGAAATTCCTGAAGTTTCGCACTGGGAATTTGCATTATCAGTTCTCTCCATTGCCCTTTGGCTTATCTACTGGGTCCCCGGTGTTCACAAAAGTCCTGCCTCCAGTAATAGCTTTTCTCAGACTAAGGAATTCAAATTTATCCTTATCTGGACGATTGTTTGATTCTGGCTCAAGGCAAGCGAACTTCTTCACATCTGCAGTATGTGATGACAGTTTTAAAATGCCTAGGGTATTCTGTGAACGAAATAAAGTCCAGTCTAGTACCCTCACAGGAGATGTGTTTTCTGGGTGTGAGACTGAATACAGCTACTCAGATGGCATTTCTTACCCCGGACAAACAAAGAAATCTTCACCTATACTTCCAACAGCTATCAGTAATGTCCAGGCTGACTGCAAGGACAGTCCTTCAAGCCTTGGGGTTCATGGCATCTTGCATTCTAGTACTTCCCAATGCCAAACTGCATATGAGGAAGCTACAATGGTATCTCAAAAGCGTTTGGACTCAACACAGCCACGATTTGGACACTGTCCTTCGCATTCTACCTTGCAATCAGAAACAATTTGTGTGGTGGGCTCAGGAATGTCACCTAAACAAGGGACTCTCTGTGACCCAACCAGAGGCAAGTCAGATATTAACGACAGATGCCTCGGAGTCAGCCTGGGGAGCTCATTTAAAAGGAAAATGGATTCAAGACCTTTGGCCCCAGAGCTCTTCACTTGCATATCAACATGAAGGAGATGCTGGCAGTTCAATTTGCATTGAAAGCATTCAAGGATCTCTTCACCGGACTGGTGTTGATTCGAACAGACAACACAACTGTCATGTGGTACATCAACAAGCAGGGGGGAACTCATTCTTACCCTCTTTGCAGACAAGCAATGCTGTTATGGGAAACTGCTTTGATCTGCACATCACTCTTCGAGCACAGTTTCTGCCAGGAGCACAAAATTCTTAGCAGATGTTCTGAGCAGACAGATGGTGGATCCTCACGAATGGAAGTTGGACCCTCAGGTATTTCTTCAGTTGACCATGGCTTGGGGAACTCCAGACATAGATCTGTTCGCTTCTCCTCTGAATTTCCAACTGCCTCTGTTTTGCACAAGGCTGTTTCATCCAAAAGCCTGGAAAATAGATGCACTATCCTTCAGTTGGAGCAACCTTCACATGTATGCCTTTCCTCCTCTGCCTCTTCTTCCAAAGGTCCTGTTGAAAGTCAGGAGGGACAAACCTTGCATGATCCTTATAGCGCCGGATTGGCCTCGTCAACATTGGTACCCTCTGTTGAGGAGCATAATTCACGGACACCTTGGCCATTACCACAGATTCCTCACTTATTGTCTCAAGAAAACAATCATTTTCTCAATGTCAGGGTGCAATCCCTACACCTGACAGCCTGGCATTCTGTTTTAGAGGATGAGGGCCTTCAGCTCCCTCAACAAGTTTTGATGTCCTTTTGGAAGCCAGGTGTCCTAGTACTCGAAAAGTTTATGCTGATAAATGGAAGAGATTTTTCTTTGGAGTTCAGCTAAAGGCTTTGATGTCACATTGCCTAATTTGAGTTGTACATTGCAATATTTGACTATGTTATTGGACAAGGGTTTGTCCTTCTCTTCTATAAAGTGCATGCTGCAGCTATTTCTGCTCACTATGATTGTGACCTCCTTTATTTTCACATCCTTTGTTAAACAGTTTCTTAGAGGGCAAAGAATATAAGACCCCACGGAGGGCTCCTACTCCTGCCTGGGATCTTAATTTTGTTTTGGAAAACTGACTCTGCCTCCTTTTGAACCTGCAGCTACGCTGAATTGAAGTTGTTGTCTTGGAAGACTGCTTTTTTGTTGGCTGTTACTTCTGCTAGAAGGGTATCTGAATTACAGGCTCTCATGGCAGTGGAACCTTTTCTGATTTTTCACCTGGGCAGAGTTTCCTTGCGTACTAATCCTACTTTTCTGCCTAAAGGTAGTTTCTAATGTGGCATTGAACCAATCTATACATTTGCCTACTTTTATGCTAACCCCAAAATGAAGGGGAAAAAGTTTTGCATTCTTTGGATGTACATAGGCAGTTACGGTATTATTTGTTCAGAACCATAGAGTTCAGAAGATCTCAACAATTATTTGTTTCTTTGCTTTGACTTCAGGGAAAGCTGTCTCAAACAAACTATTTCCAAGTGGATTGGCCATTGTATTGCTTTTGTTACTCTCATCATGGAAAGGAGGTTCCAGTTGGGATCAGGCCTCATTCTACTAGGGCTACGGCCACCTCTACTGCTTTTTGAGAGGGGTAGCTACTAAAGACATTCTAGAGGCAGCTACTTGGAGTTCTGTACATACCTTTACAAAGCATTATCATTTGCCTCTTTATTCTAGGTCTAGGGCTGGGTTTGCCACTGCAGTCTTACAGGGCATGTCTGCAGCTCCTCCTGCTATTTAGTTGGCCAGCCTCCCTTTTTCCGTTGCTCTGGGATTCTACCCATTTGTCAGGCCTGCAGCAATGGGCGAGGACGGACATGGTACAGTTTTGTAGCTACCATAAATCTAGATGTTCGTGGATCTCGATTGCTGCAGTCCAATTCCTCCCTCCTTCCCTTTTTCTTTTTAGATTGGGGTTTTTGGTGGTGTTTTTTTTTTTTTTTTTTGCATTCTGACGTCTGAGGCAAGAAAGACTGAGGTTATGGCGTCGGTCATGCGCATTTGTACTGACAAGTACTTACGTCAGTCTCAGGCACCCATGACCGACGCCGGTTCTAGCCCTTTGGTATTCGGGCCGATGGTGGGCAGCGGAGTACCCATTTGTCAGGACTGCAGCAATGGAGATCCTCGAACATCTACATTTATGGTAGGTACAAAACTGTACTGTACCAATGAAAGCATGTATGAACATTCTGAATTTGATTCTGTGGTAAATTGAACCTAAGAAAAGTTGATATATTTTGTGGCTAAACAATCTACCAATGACAAATAAAAATGAAATTGATAAGCTGTTGCTACAATTAGACCATAACCACTTTCAGCATTCCTAAGTTGAATCAGTGGTGAACAGATCTGGTCAAATGACCTCTAAAATAAAGCAAAAAGCAATGCAGGACCACCTGATGACAAAACACAGTATAACAAACAACATGTGCAGGTGTGGCTACACACACACACACACTAACTCACCCTCCCTTCACACGCACACAGTTGTACATATGCACATACATAACCACATAGCTGTATACACTAACTTCACGATTAATTGTTAGGCATATTCTGTACCCACATTTTTGGGGGCAATCAAGATTGTTCCAGAACCCCATCAAACCCCACTCACTACAATCAAAATAATTCTCAAGTATACTTCCCAGCCTCTATATATTCTCATTAATGCCATCTATACTTTGTTAGCAGGTGTATCATGGCTTCTTAAAATGTTAATTTTTATTTATATATATATATATATATATATATATATATATATATATATACATATATTTATTTATTTACTTAATTATTTATGTATGAGATTACTACTGTTGCTCCTGCAGTTTCTGACATTTATTTGGTCTCCTAGGCAATCTAGTGGACAGACCACGGACATCACAGCTTCCTCATTCCTCACCTCCCACACTAGCTTAGCATATAATGTTTGACTAGCTTAATTTTTAAACAATTACCAAATCTGACTTTGAGAAAAATAAACAAATCTACATTTTGGTGGCTATGCCTTTCTGAACTTTAAACTTCACTACAGTCTATTTACTCAGTTCATGATATGATGGGCTGTGAATCAGGAAGCAGAATTCAGGTTTTTAAAAGTGCTATAAAGCAGGGTAGTCTTGGCCATTTTTTTAAAAACAGTTAAGTCACTCATTGCAGTCATTCACAAAACCTCATTTTATTTGGGACCACAAATAAATGGTATGCATGGAGTTAACCTGAATAAATTGTTAAAATGTAATCCTTCAGATTCTGATACCTGAGTAGCATGCTATCAAAGTAACATTGATAGAGTCAGACAAAAGTTATGTATATTCAGTCTGCATAGTATATGCCTGTTTCATTACTTATTAGATAGAATACAGATCCGACTTGGATAACTGCAGTATTCCTTATCCTTCAA
>NW_025059458.1:0-9420 GCF_019279795.1 Protopterus annectens
CGAAAAATATCCACAAGTTTGTTGCAAGAACAGTACCCTTGTTAAAAACAGTCCACGTTTGAACAGACAGTTATTTTATTGAAAAACAAATCACGTAAAACACTCCAAGCGTTTTTCGTTCGGAACAGTGTCCGAACTTCATCAGACAAACACTAACACTGTTGAAGCTCCATATTAAAAAGTATATTAATTATGACGTCATTCGTAATTAGTCAATTAGAAACATTTAGTACCTAAATCGGGACAGTTAGATTAATTAAAAAATTGAAACAATCCAACTGCTCGAAAACAGTCCAACCCACTCAAAGGCACAACACATCAAATCCAACAAATAAAACAAAATAAAACAATCGCCGGCTGCATTTTAAAAAATATATATATAAAAGCATGTACTTTCTCTTCTATAAACCAGGCGTTCAATCGTCCATAAGAGAAGGTCAATAGAAAATTAGCTGACATATATTCTAGATAAAATTATAACCTCATACAGGTCTACTTTAAATAAAACTCCACATACTTGTTTAGCTAGTCAAAAGTGAAGAACCTTTCATCTTGTCAACCTGTTAATATGCACAGAATTCCCTTTTCTAAAACTAGGATCTTCCTCAGGTTGAAGTCGTTCTCCCAAAATGGGGAATGCCACTTCAACTGTTTAAAATGTGTAATAATAATTAAAAATGTATGTTCAACATATAAACTGTGTTACTATCAAAAATTTAATAAGCCTTTCCTGTCTTACTGGGTTTTACTATGTCGTCGTTCATTTATAATTTTTCATAATTCATATTTCCTACTAAAAAATGAATAGAATTTTAATAAATTTACTCAATATATATAACATTATATTAAGCGCTTAAGTGGCTTCGTAAAAATCTTACCATCAGTCCCCTAATCTGTTTATCTTAATAAACTTCTGAGTTTTAATATACATGTAATTGAGCATACTTCGTTAAGCCCTGGGTCCCTACAGGCCATTAACCGAAGTTGCCAACCTATTTCCCTCTTTTCTAGTTGGAGTCTCAACAAATTTTCATTTACTAGGTTGGTACCATTCACCGTCACTTGGTCAATGGCCATAAACTTAAATGAATGCCCTGTGTTTTGTGTACAATGTCTTGCAAGGGCATTCTCATCTTTATTTTTAGTGATAGCGTAAATATGCTCGTACACTCTGTCTTTCAGATGCCTATCCGTCTTCCCTACTTAGAATGATGGGCACTGGTTGCACTGGGCTAAGTAGACTATTCTTTTACTATTACAGTTGTAAGTGTCCCTAACAAGGAAGATCTCCTTCCTAATAGTAAAAGAGTCAGTTGACTCTATATATGCACAGTACCTACATGTTCCACATTTTTTTGTACCTCCCTTCCCTTTATTCATTCTTAATTTCCTTTCTAATAACTGTTTCATATTAGTACCTCTCCTAAATGTAATAATGGGACCATAGTTAAAAGTTTGCATCAATTCTTTGTCCAATGATAGACAAAACCAGTACTTTTTAACTATTCTACAAATGTCAAATGCTTCTGGGCAAAAAGTAAATGTGCAAGCTACCGTAAAATTCTTGTTTTTCACTGTCATGTCATCAGTGGAAACATCAAGGTTACTAGCAATCTCTACATTTCCGACATCTGTCCCGTTGTGATCCACCTGGTTAGTGAAATCAACCTCAGGTTGTATTTTCAGTATAGCTTTGTACAACCCTTGTCTTCTTTTTAATTTAACTTCCTTAAAAAATCCTTCTAAGAATGATTCTGGGTAGCCCCTATGGGAAAACATTAAATACAAATTCTCTCACTCGTTTTCAAAGTCTTCGTCTAGTGTAATCATCTTGGCTGCCCTTACAAGCTGGCCTTTCACCACTGATTTCTTTTGGTGACGGGGGTGTGAACTTGAAAAATGGAGGTATGTATTGGAAAATGTGCTTTTTCTATATATTTTTGATACATACTGCCCTGGGTTTTTACTTAGGTCAATGTCAAGGAAACAAATAGCAGATTTCTGAAAGTTCATGGTGAACTTTAGAAAACCTGTTGTAGAATTTAAGTATTTAACAAATGCTTCAGCTTCCTCTTCTTGACCTTTTAGTAAAATAAAAATATCATCCAGGTACCTTTTGTACATATAAATGTTAGTTTTCCAGAGGCTATTTAGCACATGGGTAGTCTCCCAGTGGGCCATAACCAAGTTTGCAAAACTTGCGCCCACTGGGGACCCCATTGCTAAACCTATTTTTTGCAAAAAAAAAGTTTGTCCTCAAAGGAAACAAAGTTGTTCTTTAAAATAATATCCAGTAACTGTTCTGCTAAATTGCTTTAGTCACTTGTGGCCCCCTTTGAACCTATAAATTCCACTACCCACTGAATACCTAAATCTTGAGGGGATACATGAGTATAACTCACACACATCTATTGTTAAAAAATTTAACGTGGTATCAAATACAATATTTTGCATACTTTCCAAAAAAGACCATGAGTCTTTTAGGATTTGATCTTCATTTTCCACATATTTTTTAAGAATAGAGTCCACAAATTTTGCAGAAGGATATGTTATTGATTGCCTCGCATCAACAAGTGTTCTAAATGGTGGGTTCCCTAAGTTCTTGTGAAGCTTAGGGATACCAAAAATTTTAGGAATTCTTGGGGCCAACATTGTTAAATAGTGACTTTGCTCGCTGTCAATTAAACCATCAATAAACAAATCATTAATAAACAGTTTGATATTATGATGTGCCTGGTTTAGTTGATTCCTACTAACAGCTTCATAGGTGTCCTTCTCTAATAATGCTAACATTATTTTAGAATAGTCAACGTTGTACACAACTGCAAGCCCACCCCCTTGTCAGGTTTCATAAGTCTTATTGGGAGGCTTCTGAAAAGGGTCAATAAATTCCTCTCTTCTTCAGATGTGTTGTCATATTGTCGACTTCTATGACCTTTGCTAATTATTTCCCTGAATTCTATTTCACAAAGTTGTTCAAACATATATAATAACACATTTTGTGGTGGGTTAAAACTACTAGTTACTCGCAAGGCATCAACATTAGTGTTGGAATTACCAAACATGATGTTTAAGTTTAACCTACGAGTAAACATTTTAAGGTCAGTTAAAAGTTCAACAATATCACAGGTTTTCGAGGGCACAAAAGTTAGGCCTTTTGCAAAGAGTTCTACCAAGCCCCTGTCGATACAACACTCAGCGTAGTTATATATTTTAAAGTCTCCATCCTTGTTAGTCACTGTCTCAAATCGGGATAATCTCACTGTTTGTTGGTGCTGCGAGTGTTGTATTGTCTCTTCAGCCCAGGTGATGGTTTCGGTTTCCAGTTGCCCCCGCTCGCCCCTCTGTAGTTTTTTTGGGGGCCTTGTGGTTGCCATTCAACTTCCTCTAAGGGGTCCAGGTTAGCATTAGAGTCACTCATTTCCTCTACAACATAACCAGGGTCCACAGTTTCCAAGTCCAAATCCATGTTAGGGACACTTCCCGTATGTCCCTTAGTGTTATTTCCATTAAAGTACCCACGCGGTTGATCTCGTGTTTTAGTATGGTTTATAATAATTTTCGATTTCCCGGTCCCAGTTTGTGAAGCAGGAGGTTTGGGGAAGGCTAACCCTTCTCTATAGGCTTTTAAGTCTCTGTCCAGTTTTTTAATTTTAGTTGCTTTTAATTTGACCATTTGCTGAGCAATACTAGATAAAGTTCTACTAAATTCAAACTCATATCTGTGGTAATCCAAAAATCGTCTTTAATTTCTTTTTCCAAAACTGTGGTTTCAGTGGTCAAAACCCCCAATGCTATTTGGTAATGTTTGACCATGCACTTTAAAATTTCCATCCCGTGGTTGTTGTACAGTTCTATCAGTTCATTATAAAATTCTGAACCAAATTCTAAGCCACTTGGGTATGAAAAAAGTCTTAAACCTTTGGGAACTATTTTCTCCTTGATACATTTATTCAGGTAATTCAATTCTAATTGTGTTTTCTTGATTTTGAATAACTTAGTATCAAAAAGTTTGTTTTTCTACCAAGGTAGACTTACTTACATTTTCAACTGCACTTGGGGTAGTACTCTGTGTGACATCCAGATTTAGTTCGTCATTTAACCAGTTACCTGGATCGAAATTATCATTTGGGGGTGCAGGAATACCCGTGCTCCGTTCTCCTGCCTGTCCACGTAGTGATGACATTTTTTTATTATTCTGAGATGCTCCCTGTAACTGGGTTGGACTCTGGTCAGTGTTACCAGAAAAATGGGCAACATGTTTGCTTGTTTGACTCATGCTGTCAACCTTTTCAGTTAACCGATCCAAGCGTGCATTAATTAGTTCAAGAAGCTGTGTTAGATTGTCTTGCAAGGGGCCTGTAGGGACCCAGGGCTTAACGAAGTATGCTCAATTACATGTATATTAAAACTCAGAAGTTTATTAAGATAAACAGATTAGGGGACTGATGGTAAGATTTTTACGAAGCCACTTAAGCGTTTAATATAATGTTATATATATTGAGTAAATTTATTAAAATTCTATTCATTTTTTAGTAGGAAATATGAATTATGAACAATTATAAATGAACGACGACATAGTAAAACCCAGTAAGACAGGAAAGGCTTATCAAATTTTTGATAGTAACACAGTATAGATGTTGAACATACATTTTTAATTTTTATTATACATTTTAAATAGATGAAGTGGCATTCCTTATTTTGGGAGAATGATTGCAACTTGAGGTAAACCTTAGTATTAGAAAAGGGAATTCTGTGTATACTAACAGGTTGACAAGATGAAAGGTCTTTCCCTTTCGACTAGCTAAATAAGTATGTGGAGTTTTATTTAAAGTAGACCTGTATGAGGTTATAATTTTATCTAGAACATATGTCAGCTAATTTTCTACTGACCTTCTCTTATGGATGATTGAACGCCTGGTTTATAGAAGAGAAAGTACATGCTTTTATATATATATTTTTTAAAATGCAGCCGGCGATTGTTTTATTTGTTGGATTTGATGTGTTGTGCCTTTGAGTGGGTTGGACTGTTTTCGAGCAGTTGGATTGTTTCAAATTTTTAATTAATCTAACTGGCCCGATTTAGGTACTAAATGTTTCTAATTGACTAATTACGAATGACGTCATAATTAATATACTTTTTAATATGGAGCTTCAACAGTGTTAGTGTTTGTCTGATGAAGTTCGGACACTGTTCCGAACGAAAAACGCTTGAAGTGTTTTACACGATTTGTTTTTCAATAAAATAACTGTCTGTTCAAACGTGGACTGTTTTTAACAAGGGTACTGTTCTTGCAACAAACTTGTGGATATTTTTCGAAGGAGGCCGTCTCGAATGCTTTTGTGATATCAACTTCTTTTTTCATTGTTGTGTTGTGCTGTATTCCACCATTTGGTTCCTCATTTATAAGCCTAGCCAGAGTATGTTTGGCTTTCGCCACCCATTTTAAATTAATTTTGCTATGCCCTTTTTCAAGGTTAGTATACTGTGCCTCTGTCTAACAGTGACACAGAAGTGATACCTGGGGTAAACCTACGATCTCTCATCCACTCATCAAGATTCCTCTTGAAGAGAGTCAATGAGGGACTCTGCCTAACCTGGACTGGGATTTTATTCCAGAGTGAAGGGAGCCTCTGGGTTATGAATCTGTCCCTCCAGCATATCCTATTTATTTCAGTGCTGAGGTTCAAGTCTCACAAGCGCGTAGCTCGATGGGATTTGGATTTTCTGAGGTGCAGCATGTCCATTAATTCTGGGTTGGACACGGCTTTATACGTCAGGCACAGATCACCTCTGAGCAGGCGGTAGGCCACTGCATAGAGCTGGAGTTTTTTTAACCGGGCAGCATATGGCATCTGTTTGAGCCCTTTGATCCTCTTGGTGAGGTACTTTTGGGGTCTTTCCAGTTGCTGCAGGTGTCTGGTAAGATACATCCCAAAAGGGGCATTGTACTCAATAATGGCCTGATGAGGGATGAGTAAAGAGGCACAATGACGTCCCCTGATCTAGATGTGAATCCCTTCATGATTAGGTGGGCTATATAAAATGTTTTTCTAACCACTTTGGCCACGTGGTTGTCAAATGAGAGATTGCTATCAGCTTGGGTCCCCAGGTCCCTAATTACTTCTTCTGTACTTAATGGATTACCACCTATGTGGTAATTTGTGGGCACTTTGTTTTTGCCAAAGGGGATGACTATACACATTTTGGCGTTAGGCTTGAGGCCATGGCTCTGGCACCAGTTGTCTGTTTCTATGAGGCCCTTTTGGAGGATGCTTGTGTCGGCTGGAGAGTTGATTATGGCGCCCAGTTTGCAGTCATCTGCGAACTTGGTCAGCCACAGTCCTTCCGTGTTGGCCTTTACCTCCGAGAAATATATACTGAACAAGAGAGGTCCCAGGACTGAGCCTTGTGGGACGCCACTTGTAACTGGTTTGGAGTCTGCCATGGCTCCAGCAATTCTAACCATGTGGGTTCTGTCCTTGAGCCAGTTTGCAAACCATCTAGTGACATAGGGGTTTATATTTAAGCTGGTGAGCTTATCTATAATGCCCGAGTGGGGTATTGTATCAATGGCTTTTGCGAGGTCCAGGTAGGCTGTGTGGACCACCTTCCCCTCGTCAATGGCCTCGTTGACTGTCAAAGAAATCGACCAGGTTTAAGAGGCAGGATCTGCCCTTAACAAAGCCGAACTGGGTAGGATCCAGTGTCTGTAGGTCCCCAATATCTTTATTTATGAGGTCCATGATGATCCTTTCCATAGCTTTGCAGACCAATCTAGTCAGGCTTATGGGGCGATAGTTTCCAGGATCTGTTGAGGCACCACCTTTGTGGAGAGGGACCACTGTTGCTGTATGCCACTCTTTGGGTACATATCCTGTAGTAAGGCTGAGATTGAACAGTAGTTTTATGTTTGGGTTTATCTCTTCTTGGAGTTCATGTAGGATGCAGCCCGGGACACCGTCTGGTCCCATTGATGTTGTATTTTTTGCTTTGGAGAGGGCGGCTCTTACCTGAGCATCTGAGATGTCAGGGGGGCAGCACTCTGCTGGGATAGATATTTGCCCTTTTGGTGGGGAGGGGGGAAGAAGTTTGCACTGAACCTGTCAGCTAGGATGTTGGCAATGTCTGTGAGTCCGGTGTATTTTTTGTCATTTTGGACTAATTCTGAGCATATCTGGGAATTCCCACCCAGGTTCCTAACATAACTACAGAAAGCCTTGTGATCATCCTTTGTATCCTGTGCAGTTTTTCTCTTGAAGCTGGCCTTAGACGATTTTATGAGTGCTCATAGTTTTTTGCTAATACTGATCAGAGATGCCTTCCCTTTTTGGGATTTTGCTCTATCATGTAGTAGCTTCCTCCTTCTGTTGTATAGTTTGTTTATGGCTGGGGTCCACCAGACAGGACGTCTGCCTTTGGAGGATTGGGTCTTAGTTTTATTTGGGATTGCATGATCCATGCATTCCTGAAGGTGTTCATAGAATGCGTTTATAAAGGATTCTGCGGTCTGGGCCGTATATTCCACAGGCCCGGGGGCTTTGAAGGATTCCACCTCGGTTTTTAGTAGTGTGAAATTTGCTTTAGAGAAGTTTTTCACTGCAGTTTTCAGGGCAGGGGGTGGGGTCGGGATGTGAATATCCAGTGAGATTAGTATATGGTCTGATCTTACCATTGGGGGATACACTTCTGATATGGAGCATAAGTCCCCATGTTGGTGATGATCAGGACCAGTATGGTTTCCTCTCTTGTGGGAGTGGTAACAAGTTGTTCCATAGCATTTGACTTTATAAATTCTAGGAACCTTTGGGCTAGGGTGTTGGAGCTAGAGTAATGCTCCCAGTCTATGTTTGGGTAGTTGAAGTCACCTAATATATTGGTGTTTGGAGAGACCTTCATATTCTCCAGTGTTCTCAGGAAGGCCGAGTGGGATTCCTGGGTTTGGTAGGGTGGTCTGTAGCAGGCTATAAACTGGAAGGCAGTTTTACCCACTGTTAGTTGCATGGATAGTCTCGATGCTTACGCTGTGCCACCAACCTGGAGATGTGGGTATCTTTGACGAATATTGATACTCCCCTCCTTTTGTGGTTCGGTCCAAGTTTTGGGGCCGAAAAGCATGGTATGAGGTATAACCTGGTAGTGCTGGGGTGCTCTAGGGAGCCTTGAACCAGGTTTCTGCTACTGCACAGATATCGATGTTCTCCATGCTAAGGAGAGTTTAGAGTGCGTGCATCTTGAGGTTTAGACTTCTGGCGTTGAGTAGCATTACTCTTAGTTTCTTATCCCTTGTGATACCTATGGAGGTGGGTTTGTCTTTTGAGCCTTGCCTAAAAAAGGCACTATGGGGGTAGCAAGAGCCTTTGCCAATATCCTAAAGCCCAGGGGTGACAGGTGCAAGCCATCCCTAGCGAAGCATTTTTGCTTGCCGAGAATGTCATCCCAGGCTGACGGGCATTGGATCCCCTTTGAGTGACACCCATACTTAAGCCAATTGTTGAAATTGATCATCTTGTCTTCATATTGTGGCATCATTCTTGGTGAGGGTAAGATGCTACTCAAGGTATGGGTCATACCGGCCTGGGCTACATGCTCAAAGAGCTCCCCTATGTCTCTTTTCATGTAGTCCAGGGAGGTACGTCTCAGGTCATTCACACCAGCATGGATAATGACTGAGTCATATTTGTACTTGCCTTGGAGTGACCTGAGTGCTTGTGTTATGTGGCAGATCCTAGTGCCCGACAGGCAGCTCACTGTGACCTTCTTGTTCAGCCTGGTGAGCGGGACATCAGTGTGCTTGACGATAGTCACCTATTACAAGTATATCAGGTGTGTTGTTTAGCCTTAAGGGCTGTGACTGTTCAGCACACTGGCTTTGTGAGCTACGTGTTGCACGTGTTTTGTTTTGGGGTAGCGGTTGCTTCGGTGTCTGCTTTGGAGGTCTCTGCTGCTTAGGCAGATTTTTATTTAGAGCCTCCGAGTATGTTTTTGTGTGTTTATGTGTTTGGTTTGCTGTCGTGGTAGGTGTATGTGAGACTGGAATTGTAGTAAGTGTGGTTTCCTTCTCCTCCTGACTGGTTACGCCAGTACTGAGTTGAGAGAGCTTAGCCTCCAGTTTGGCTATATGGTGAAGGGTATGACCAGATGCTGTGGAATTTCTGAGATAATTTCGCATGCCTGCAGATTCCACTTGTCACCCGGAGTGACAGTTCACCAGAGATCATTAGTTTCAGATTTGAATCAGCATTTCATGCCCTATGATCTTTTCTAGTCTCTCTGGGTATGCTTGTCAGTGCATCAGAATTTAAGTCCTTGTTCTTCCATCCTGGAATCATTTTCACCATCACTTCTTATTGCCCTCACCCCTACCTCTTACACTTGGCTTAATGGCTAATGGACCCAAATTAGCCATTAAAGCCTTG
>NW_025059459.1:0-5283 GCF_019279795.1 Protopterus annectens
TTAAATTCTTGCATTAATTGTTTTTGAGATTAATTGACTAATTGAATTATTGTTGATATATCTGCATTTAAAAGCAAGTGCTACTATGAAGTCTGTATTCAGTCTGAGGAAGCGGTCATGGAGACCATGAAAGTGCTTACTTTTGCTGTGTGTATTAAAAGTGGATTTCTACAGCCTTAGTGAATTGGCTCATTTTTTATCTTTAGGTAAGTCACTCTCTATCAACATACACCTTGCCATTTCGAACAGTGTTCTCCAGTTTCTCTCTGCTGTCCCATTCTGATGGGGTGAGTAAGGTGTGGACGTTTCATGTCTTATAACATTTTTACTCAATAGTGACTGAAAGTCTTTCGACATGAACTCAGTGCCATTATCTGATCTGATACACTTTACCTTCCCATAAGGAGCTGAATCTGCAATAAACTTTTCAGTCGCCTTGACTGTATCACTCTTGGCTTTCAGAAAGTAGACAAATATTACACCCCAGTAGTCATCAGTAAATGCTAAAGTGTACTTAAAGCCATCTTTTGCTACTGGCTCAATTGGGCCTGCCAAATCAATATGGACTAGTTCAAACACAACTTTTGCTCTTGCATCTGGTTCTCTGTTGCTGCTCTGTACAAATTTCCCTTGTGTACAGGTTTCACAATCTAGGTTAGGTCTCTCAGATTTACCTTTAATTTTCATTCCTTTTACCACTTTTTCTAATTCTGACACATCTTCAAAATTACAGTGACCAAGCATTTTATGCCATGCTTGAATGTCATAACAGCTCTGAGATGCGTCATAATATATCTTGCTATAGTTTTGTTAGAAAAATATGTATTTGAACACATATAAAGTGTTAGTTTAAAAGCAAATAGTATGTAATGCATTTTATTCTATTTTACAATATGGCAGTAAGAATGATCTTACATGTAATTGCTTGAAGCTTTGGAGCTGCAGTGTGTTTGAACTCTGACCCTGGCAGTAGCCAGCTCAGCAAGCTTATGTTTTTCACTAATGATTATCTGCTGGGTCAGGAAAATGAATGTATAAAGCATTGAAAATCTTTCTTCCTTCCTCTGAGATGGTTGGCCTTGCGAATATTATCAGAGATAAAGCACAGCTGCTAAAAGTAATGTTGCGAGAAGAACAAAGAAGTGTATTACAAGACTGAACTGACTATTGTATTTGAGCAGGACTGAAACCTTGAAAGAATAACATTTACAGAAAGACATTATAACTGACCAGGTGCTTTGCAAGGCTGTATTATTCTCATGGGAAAACTTTTAAAATATAACATCAGCTTTTTCTTATGAATAGAATATTGTAGACCATAGTGATGTAGGTGCCCTGTGACTGACCACGTCAGTAAGGTGGGCACAGCTTGAATGTGACTATAAAATAGAACATTTCCTGTATCATGTCAGACAAAACTCTATACTTGTATTGTATGGTTTTTGCCTCCTGGTGTACACTAGTAAACTTTTGCATCTGAGCCTCCTGTGTTTGTCATAATTTGTTTTTATTTAACAGTTTGGTCCTTCTTGACGGAATTCCCTCGACAGCTACAGATCAGAGTGTACGGTGGTGAATACTGCAGGAGAAGCTACCAACGGTTCTTCTTGAAACACAAAGACCTCCGGGTGAATTGGCGTGTTGAGAGGCTGGCCACTTTCTGATCTGCGCGCGAAGAGCGGTCTCGAACTGGTTGACCCAGGAGGCTCAGGTAGGAAGATATTTGCCTTTTTCTGTTTTAGATCAGGGACTAGGTTACAGTAAATGTTATTGTCATAGATTTGTTAACAGATCAGGGACAAAAGGAAATTACTGTATATTTTGTCATAGATCAGGGAAACAGAATAAGGTAGGCAGTTATTCTAGATAAACTGTGTAAGGAACTGAGATACCACGTGGTAAAAAGGGTTACGTAACATTTTCTTTTGACATGGGAAATCAGTGCACTAAAAATCGTGAGATCCGCTAACTGATGGCAAAATATATGCAATTACAATGAGCAGATAATGTAGGTATTATACAAAATGGGTTAATAAATAAATTTGATGGTAAATTAAATAAAATTTCATTAGTTAAACTTTTAAAACAGCTTAAATCTGATGCGAAGGTCAGGCAAAAAACAGCGCAATTAGGCATTCCTCAGGCACACAGGTGGATTGAGGAAGTGAACGAAGGAACAGAAAATTAAAAATGCGACAAAGAGGATAATAATACAGTAATAGCGGCCCCTCCCCTCCCCCTCCAATGCCTTTTCAGGATATGAAGCAGGAGGACAGGCTGGTCCACCTCCACGTTATCCTGAAGTTGCAGACATTAAAACCATTTGTTAGAGATCCTATTGAAACTAGGTCCCGGACACGTAAAACACTTAGGGACACAGATTTATATCAAATAGGGAGAAACTCACTAGAGAGTGAAGAAATCTGTCCACTAATAAAGTACCAAATCCTCAGGCAGGACAGGAAGGGCAGGACCCAACTCTCTAGTGTATAGACCATGGACACCGGAAGATATTCGAAAGCTACAGAGGAATCCCCATCCAAAGTTAATTTTACAAATTTTACAAGATTTACAAGGTATGAGACTAAGTTACCACTTAAATGGGGAAGAAGTAGAAAAGTAGTTAGACAAATTGTAGGTCCAGATTGGCACATGATTTGTGGCACCTGGAACTCGTGAACAGCTTAAACCACTCCACATAGTGATGCAGAATTAGACAACAGAGTGAAAGGTCTTACAGACCGAATCTCTAGAAAAATGGAAACCTAGAGCAGATTGGACTTGCATTAATCAATGCATACAACAGGAAAATGAAACTGTAGATGGGTACTATGGTAGATTATTGGAATGTTTAATAACCATAGTGGTATGCTATTCCTGAAAACCAGACAAATGATCTCATATGAACAGCAACTGAAAAATGCATTTTGAAAGGTTGCATTGCACCTATCAGTAGCTTTATTACAAAGCATATGATAGATCATCGAACAAGAGGCTACAAGCCTTACTTGAATATGCTAGACATGCTGAGACATTTAATAGTAAAAGAAAAAAAGACACAGGTCTTCACAGCTGAAGAGGAGCAAAGTTTGTTGTATACAGGTAAAAGGGTAAGAGAAATACCCAGGGAAATAAACAATCTGACAAAAGGTCAGAAGATTTTGAAGAGAGAAAAAAGAAAGGTGAGTGCTTTAAGTGCGGTAAGAAAGGACATTTAGCAAGGGATTTCAGGCTAAATAAAAAGGCAACAACAGAAGATAAAGGTGATGAGGACTGACTATATGATAGTGATGACAATCAAAAATCATCAGGAAAAGTTAACAGACAAAGGACAAATGTAAATGTAGTGGAAGGAGCAGAGGAAGTGCAAGCAGATGTAGCGGATGAAGAAAGTGAAGTTTTAGACTTAGCATTATTGAGCTTGGAGCTCTATTTGGCAGACACAAAACCGGAAGTTACACTTCTGGTGGAAGGAAGGGAAGTGAAATTCTTGTGTGACTCAGGGCGTCACGGACTTTGATACATCCTTCAAAGTTACCAGAATTCTGAATCACCTGATTATATATTAGTGAA
This sequence comes from Protopterus annectens, assembly GCF_019279795.1. NCBI lineage: Eukaryota > Metazoa > Chordata > Ceratodontiformes > Protopteridae > Protopterus > Protopterus annectens. The sequence continues at coordinate 3,574 of NW_025059459.1, forward strand.
AGCAGCAAATGGACAGCTATATAGGAGCCACTCTCCCATGATATAGCAATAACTGACCCTGTTTCAGGTATGACCCAGAAAAGTAAAATTGTGTTTCTGCAAAATGTCCAGTAAACCTTATGGGAAGAGACCTTATGCAGATATTTGGCATAGCAGTAGTTCCAACTATGCAGGGTATGGAAGCACAAGACAAATGGATACTTTTGTGGTGCGATCGGAGGGTGAAACTTTTACTGGTACAGCCAGGACCTAGTTACGACTGGTCCAGGGGCAGTAACCGAGGAACTGATGAATGTAGCCATCAGTAAGCCCCCTCCTTGACACTGACAACAGCATTTGTTACATTGTACTCTATACTACTGTATAGCCAGGACCTGATAAGAATATGAGCAAGAATTGTTCAAAATCCTGCTAACAGATTAGTATTACGAACCTTGTATTGGGATACTGAGGGAACAGTGTAGTAAGCTGTTCATTACCTCAGGAATTCATGACACTGTACAAATCTAATAGACTGCCACATGTCAGCTTGACAAAGACAAAAGTGTGAGATGGGCAGACTTAGGAGAAAAAGTAACAAGATGGGAAAACAAACTGATTTAGAATTATCAGAACAGGGATACAAAACAGAAATTGAATTGGCTAACACAGACACATCCAGCTGTACACTTACAAATAGTGAAGACAGCTGATTAGCATTCTTATTAGAAGAAGAAGAAAAGCCTTTGTGATATACCAAACATTCTTTGGTCAACAGGCAAATCAGATGTAGGACTTATTCGAACAGCAGGACCAGTTACATTACACCAAAATCAGCATTTAGACCACAGAAAGACAATACCCTTGAGAAAGATGCAGAGCAAGGAATTAAGCCTATAATAGCAGCATTACTCAAGGAAGGAGTACTGGTAGAATCTCTGATTCACCATGTAATACCCTCTATTTCCTGTTAAAAAGCAAAGCGGGGAATGGCGGATGGTACAGGATTTACAAGCTGTAAACAATGCAATAATACCTAGAGCACCTACGGTGCCAGACCCACACACCTTGTTGAATGATTTAAACCACAACAAAAATATTTTACTGTGGTAGATATAAGCAATGCTTTCTTTTCACTACCTATACATCCTGATAGCCAGTATTGGTTTGCATTTACATTTCAGGGTAAAAGGTATACCTATACTCGACTACCACAGGGATATTGTGAAAGTCCAACAATATTTGCACAAGAAATGGCTAGCAACCTGGCAGGTTTACTCCACCGGAGGTAGTCAGATTCTACTTTATGTAGATGACATCTTGCTAGCAGCCCCACCCAGCAACATGCAGGGAAGATACAATAGCATTATTGAAATTTTTAGCAGCACAAGGACATAAAGTAAACAAAAGTAAGTTACAACTTTGGAAAAAACAGGTTAGATACCTAGAATATGTAATATCCAATGAAGGTAGAATATTAGGAGACAGAAAAACAGCAATTTTACAGCACCTAAACCACAACCAAGAAGGAAATGATGTCCTTCTTGGGACACTAATTTTTGTCGAGCTGGATATCAAACTATGCTTTGGAATCTGCTCCATTGGCTGATTTAATATATAAAACACCAATGGCAGCACAAGATTATTACAATGGACACCTGAAGCAGAAACAGCTTTCTGCAGACTAAAACAATTGATAGCTTCATCATTAGTTTTAGGACCCTTCCAAAA
>NW_025059460.1:0-5721 GCF_019279795.1 Protopterus annectens
GCATGTGTGGATGTCCCTCACTGGAATACCAATTGATAGGGGAACCCAGGGAAAAAGGGGCTCCACTGAGCAAGTGGCACAGGCCGGTAGAACCCTGACCTTGGTTGGCATCATACCCTCACCAGGAATGCTGACATATTACTGAATGCTAATGAATTACTGTAGCTACAACGCACCCTAGCTGAAAGGTTCTTAGCATCACGGTCACTGCGTTGCTATGGAACAACTTCTTACCACTCCCACAACAGGTGAAACATGCAGCACCTCTTCGTAACAACATGTAGGCGATATGCCCCAGACCAGGTCGCGTATCCCCTCTCACTACTACTAAGGTTGATAGCATCTACATCTCACACTATGTATATACACATCCACATGCCACAGCACCTGCACAGAACCGATACAGTGTAATGTTACCCAGTGCAAATACGGCATGTATTCACATGTAGCAGGCATCACACATGGTAACTATTGGTAGAGGTCCACAGGTACATATGTTATTATTTGGCACACACATACATCGTATGTGTGCATTGCCATAACTGGTTTTAGTCGGCTGTCATGCATTATTGTGAGAAACAACCCGCACACATGGGCATTCTGTGTGGTAAGGAGCAAAACTGCGATGACATGTCTGGAATCAAAAGCTTCATAAATAGGTTGTGATATTGTTTAGAAGGGGTATGTGCATCCCCTGTAGCCAGATTGTGTTTTCCCAGTTGCCAAAAGGGATGTTCTTTTCATACAGACTTATTAACCCCCCTTCACACACACTTGCTGGATTCAAACCCCTACCTAACTATGTTGCCTGACACACTAAGAGACGGACGCATTGCTTAAGGCTAGCTAGCTATTGGATTCCTGGGAGATTTCGGCTTCTCACTGATATACTTATAGGAATTGTTAAATTTATATCAGTGTTTAGAAAGGGGAATGGGCATCCTGTGGTGTGTTTACACAGTTGCCAGAAGGGATGTTCCTTTCATACACACACACTAACCCCCCTTCACACACACTTGCTGGATTTATACCCCTACCCTAACTGTATGTTTATGACTGATGACATAGAGATGGGCCAGCATTAGAAGAGCGCATTACTAGAGGAGATTTCTTTTCTCCTGATAGCTATATACTTATAGGGTGCTGACATCATCAGTGTTTAGAAGGGAATGGGCATCCCTGTGTGGTGTGTTTAGGATGCCAGAAGGGATGTTCGCTTTCATACACACACACTAACCCCCTTCACACACACTTGCTGGATTCAAACCCTTACCTAGCTATGTTGCGGCAAATACGAGAGATGGGTAGCATTAGCATTGTAGCGCCATTCAAATTACTGGGAGAGATTTCGTTTCTCCTGATATACTTATAGAGTTTGGCATCATCGGTGTTTAGAAAGGAATGGGCATCCTAATGGTGTGTTTACACGGATACCAAAGGGATGTTCCTTTCACACACACTTGCTGGATTCAAGCCTACCTAACTTATGTTATGACACTAGAGACGGACGATGGCAGACGCTATTCCAGATTACTGAGAGATTCCTTTCTCCTACAGTATACTTGTAGAGGGTGCTGACATCATCCAGAGTTTAGAAGGGGAATGAGGCATCCTGTGGTGTGTTTTCCCAGTTGCTAGGAACATTACCCTCACACAGACTTGCACAGACCGACCACAATCACCCACACACACACACTCTGGATAAGCTGTCATTCCCTAGGGCAAGAGCAGCCTAGTGTTGACCTCACACCCATATGTTTGCTATCAGATGCACATTATTTGGTGCTGATAGCAGTGTTTGCAGGTCTTTATTGCCATAACATTACCTGTTTGTATGAACAACTTGTGTATCTGTGGGCTGATGTTTTGCATATGGGGGGACATCCACTATATCATGTATGTCTGTGGTATTTAAGGTGTGAGCACTGGTCAGGTGCTATAATGTTGTTGGTTACTGGAATGCCATTACATATACCAGATATATGTAGCAAGAATGCTAAACTGATATTTGGATAAATGTGCAAGCGGCATGCCCAGTTCAACCTTCCCATGGCATGTTGTGTGAAAGATGTCTCATTTATCAAAGTGTTGTGAGCATGCCCAGTGTGAGCTTTCCAGCATGTTAGACTCTGCAGCCCATCACATTTTGTGGATTGATTGTGAACTCAACAAATATCCCCAGTTTATGGTTGTGTGTTCTAGTGTCATGTTGTGTAGCTACTGTCCAAATGCTTTTATTAGCTGGAACACAACAGGGATTCTCTGTGCAGGGTTTTGCATGGGATACTTTGCATACAATTGTCAACATCTGTTCATACTGACCTAACACTGTAGTACTGTATAGTGTGGTGGTTCAGTACTTTCACTAAGGTGGACAGTATCCTGGGCTTTAGTCCTATCACTGCTTTACTGTCCATGATGAGCACAACAGCCTGGTTAGGGTCCAGTTGTGCACATCTGCACAAAGGCGGTGCCTCTATGGACCCTGGTAATTACAGCCCATAAGCTTAACAAGTCTAGTCTGCAAAAGCTATGCAGAGGATCATAATGGAGCTCATAAACAAGATATAGGAGGACATGCAGACATTGGACCCGTCCCAGTTTCAGCTTTGTCAGGGCAGATCATGCCTTTTTGAACTTGATTCGACATCTTCAAGAAACAGTCACTAAGGCCATTGATGTAGGAAGAGCAGTCCATGCAGCCTACCTTGACCTTGCAAGGCTTTGGAGCACAATACCCCACTTTCGGGTATTGTAGAAAAACTCCCTACCAACTTAGAAATGTAAACCCATATGTGTCACAAGATGGGTTGCAAAACTCAGCTTAGGACAGGACCACAGGGTTAGAGTTGCTGGCTATGTCAGACTCCAAGTTGGTCACAAGTGGTGTCCACAGGGCTGGTCCTTATTTATTGTTACATCTACTTCTCAGAGGCTGTAGGGTAACATGGGAGGACGTTTAGTTTGGATGACTGCAAACTAGAGCCATAGTGGAAAGTGCATCAGACGGATATCCTTCAGAAGGGACTCCGCGAGCGGTAAGCTGGTGCCAGAGCCATGGCCTGAAGTTAAATGCCAAAACATGTATAGTCATACCCTTGAGGAAAAAGCAGAGTAACCCCAAGCTGCATATAGATGGCAATCCTCTAAGCACAGAAGAGGTTATCAGGGACCTGGGGACCCGGTTTGACAGTGGCCTTTCTTTTGAAACTCCGTTGCTAAAGTGGTTAGAAAGACCTTCTACATTGCCCACCTGATCATGAAGGGATTCACATCCAGATCTGAGTAGAGGTCATTGTTCCCTGTACTCTTCACTTATCAGACCAATGATAATTACAATGCCCCCATTTGGGATGTATCTCACCCGACATCTGCAGCAGTGGAGAGACCCCAAAGTCCCTCACCAAAGAAAGGATAAAGGGACTCCAACATCTGTCATATGCGCAGATTGAAGAAACTCCGACTCCTATTCAGTGCATACTGTCTGCTCAGGGTGACATGTACCCTGACATACAAGGCCATGTCAACCAGGAATTAATGGACATGCTCCCACCTCAAAGCTCAAATCCATACCAGAACCACTAGGGCAGAAGTGACTTAAACCTTAGCAGGGATATAAGTAGGACATGCTGGAGGGATAGCTTTATCACTCCAGAGACTCCCTATGCTGTGGGTGAATCCCCGGTCCATGTGAGGCAGAGCACCTTGCTGAGGCTCTATTCAGGAATCTTGACCTGTGGATGGGAAAGTAGAGTTTACCCGGGGAATCATCATCATGTCACGCCGCGGACAGAGGCTGAAAAGCAAACTAATGGGCACAGTATTGTTGTTTCCATATAAGGGGTGGCGTAAACCACAAAAGTCTGGGCTAGGCTTATAAATGCCTTAGGGCAGATAACCTAGTATAAACCTATGAACCTATGAACCTATCTGACCATGTTGCATTATGCTCAGATATTAACTACTTAAAACAGCCTCATCCAACATCAGTAGTGTATTCCACAACATAGACGTACATTGGCAAACACTACTGATGTGCCCTAGGCCAGTTCTAATGCTAGTCAGAGAGTGTGTTTGTCCTTCGGCATGTAAATGTAGTTTGCCATGACATATGTCATGTTTAGTATACTGTGCCTCTGTCTACCCGTGACATAACAGTGATACCCAGGAGTAAACCTACCATCTCCCATCCACTCATTAAGATTCCTGTTGAGGAAGTCCAGCAGTGACTCTATGGATAACCATGCTGGTAGTTTACTCATGCATTAGGGGTAGCTTCTGTGGTATGGATAATGCAGTACAGCTTGTACTATGTATGTCAGTGCTGGGGTTCAGGTCCCTCATGTGCATAGCTCACTGCCATTCAGATTGTACAAAGATTGCAGCATGTTCATTGATTCCAGCTTGGACATGGCTTTCCCCATGAAGCACAGCAACGTCTGGGTAGCCAGCATGGCAGTGTGTGGTGCACTCTGTTTAATCAGGCAACACATTACATCTGTTCAAGCTCTTTGATACTCCTGGCAGGGGTACTGTTGTGGACTTTACAGTTGATGGAGGTGTCTGCTGGTACATCCACAGGGCTAGTATAGTCGAATTAACTGATGAAGGATGACTGCAGAACCACAATGACCTCCCTTATCTAGATGTCATAACCTTCATGATTAGGTTGGTATATGGATTGTTTCTGTTAACACTACAATACATGTTTGTCCAATGCAGGATATCTATCACCTTATTGTACCGTTATGTTACATGTTAGAGTATGTCATGGAGTTGTACCTATGTGGTAATTAGTGGTCACTTACTGTATATCCACAGAGGTTGACTATACAGTTTTCTCCATTTAACATGCTGACATGGCTATGGCACCAGTTGTCTGTTTCCTATGACGCCCTTTTGTGGGATGCTTGTGTCAGCTGGAGTGTCTGATATGTTGAAGTTTGTAGTCTCTGCAAACATGTTCCGAACTGAGATCACCCACATGTTAGCCTGTACCTATGGGGCATATAACAGGCAAGGAGGTCCAGGACCAAGCTTTGTGGGGTCCACCTGTTATATGTGGTTTGTGTAGTCTGACATGGCTGCAGCATGTCTGTCCATGTCAGTTCTGTCTGGTGGCCTGGTTTGCCAACCCCTCTAGTGGCAGGGGGTGTATATATAAACTGTTGAGCATATCTATAGAACATGGGAATTATTGTATGGAAGGCTTTGCAAGGTCAGCTACACTGTGTGGACCACATTGCCCTAAATAGTGACCTCAATTACTGTTTCAACTGAGTCACACATGTTTAGGAGCCCAGGGTCTGCACTTAATAAACCCACTGGGTAGAATTAGAGATAATCAATAGATCCCCAATATCTGGCAATGTCTGCGGTGCTGATTCTTTCCATAGCTGTGCGAGATAAGCTTCTCGGGATTCTGTGGTGGTTTGAAGTATCCATTCCAGTGGGCACTGGGACCACTGTTGTTGTACCTTTCCTCTTTGGGCACATATCCTGTGGTAAGGCTGACATAATGTCAGGAGGCAGCAGTCTGCTGGGAAAGATATTTTTGCATTATGGGGGTTTGCACTGCACCTGTCAGGATGTATGTTGGCTTGTCGTGTGTGTGTTTGGTATGTTGTTTGTAATATTTGTGTGATCCCAAGGGAAAAAAATTAAACTTGGGGGAATTTTCAAAAAAAACAACTCCTTACCCCAAATTCCCAAAAAACTTTT
>NW_025059461.1:0-5495 GCF_019279795.1 Protopterus annectens
GAAAATACTTCTTTTATTGGGGTTTAAAATTGGCGAAATAAATGTGTATTGCCAAGATGGGGGAGTTGTTAACTCATTTTGGGCCAAAATAAAAACCTTATGTATTAATGAGTAAGTACTTTTGGGAAGAATTTTATAGATCTCTGGTATAATACCATCATTACCTGGTGCTTTGTTTGATTTAAGCTTGTTTATTTGTGTAGTAACCTCTGTATATGAAATATTTTTATCCAATAGTTTAGTCTGTTGTTTATTAAGTTTTTTGTTCATGTTTGTAGTTATAAATTTCTTTATTTTATCTTTAGGCTCCATGTTAATGTTATTATGATTAATTTTGTGAAAGTGATTTCTAAATTCATGTAATATTTCTGGTAAACTAGAAACATTCTTCTTTTTCCTTGGAGAGAAAATTTCTTTGATATGATTTTGTTTATTCAACCTTTTTGTTTTATTTTTAAGTCTATGTAAGTATTTGGGACTTATTGAGTAAGACAAAAATTTATATTTCTCTAATGTTATTTTAACTTTATGAGTTAAAATTTCTTTGTATTTCTCATTTAATTTATTTATTTCTTCAATTACTTTTTTGTCCATAATATTTTCTTTATTATTATGTTTGTATGAGTCTAATTTGCTTTGAATATCTAGTAATTCCTTGTCCCAAGATTTCCTTTTATTATTATACCATCTGATACTTTGTCCATATAAATATGATTTTAAAGCATCCCAAACATAAACAATGGAGACTTCAGGTGTATTGTTTAAGTCTAAAAAATGTTGCACTTCTGAAAGTATATAATCTTTATAGTCTTTTAGTTGAGTTAAGTATGCTGGTATCCTTTTGATCTGAACATTGTAAGTACTTTTTATCATAAACTCAAAGACAATTGAATTATGATCTGATATAGGACACAAAATGATTTTAGAATTAATTAAGTCTGTTACCATCTGGTTAGAAATAAAGACTCTATCTATTTTTGAATAAGTTTTATATCTGTTAGAAAAAAAAGTGTATGGGAATGATTTTGAATCTATCTGATTATTATCATTCAAATGATATAAATTAACAAAATCCTTTAAATGTTTTGCATTAGATGTAATTTTCCTTTTTCCTATAGTAGTAGTATCTTTTTCATGCAGGATACAATTAAAGTCACCTGCTAAAATAATATCTCCTATAGAAAATGATATGATCTTATTGAGATGGTGTTTCACTGTATTAATGCCAATTCCTGGTATCCAATATACATTGATTAATGTATATGTCTTTCCATTAATCTGTATTGTAACCATACAAAACATGCCTTTATCATCTTCATAAGACTTAATAGTTTTAGGTATGGGCATACTTTTATTCCATAAAATAGCCACTCCTCTTTTTTTCTGAGTGTGTTCTGAACTAACCAAGATTGTATATTTATTAGTGGCTAATTTATCAATATCCTTTTTCAGGAGATGTGTTTCTTGAAGGAATGCTAAGTTGGCCCTATGCAAATTAATGTATCTCATTAAACTTGCCCTTTTACATGGGTTATTCAGTCCATTAATGTTTAAAGAAATTCCTTTTAGAGAAATCATTTGGCTTTTATAAACATATAAAACATATAATCAGAATAACAATTAACAAAATAAGTGATATTATACCTCCTCCTTTAGGTGTACCATTAATTATAGCTGTATTTATTGAAAATCTTATGGGATTTTGTATGTTTCACTTTTATTTGTAGTGATAATGAGAGTTTATAAACAAAAGGATGTCAGAACTATATACAAACAACAACAACAGGTGAAATAATATTAGGATTAAACATTGCACCCAGCCTGGAGTTAAGAACTCCAACTTGAGCAGGCATATACCACTCAAGTTATCCCCATCCAAAGCAGCAGCACCTCAGCTGCCACCATATCAATTCAATACTAACTATTATTAACTAAAGTTAACCTCATTTAATTAGATTATTTGAAAAGACAAACTAACAATTATAAATCAGCTTCATAAATAAATAAGAACATTTAGGAACAGCTCATAGACATTTCATACATCTATTTTGTATAATACACTCATAATCAAAATAGCATTCTAATAAAACTTGATAATGGGAACTGAGAAAAGAGAGAGAGAGAAAGGAAAAAAAAGGGCATATCTATATATTAGTTCATTAAAGTTTGTAAAAATAAGTTCTTGGTGTTCATTTGGATTCAATAACTTAGGCTATTATGGTTCAGATATTATATTAGGGTATTCACTTTCTGCCATAGAAATGCAGTTACTAGTTTTAAAAACTTTAAATTACTTGCACCAAAGCTTTCTTCATACCTATTAATGTCAGTTAAATAAAATATTTATACTCATACATATGTTTACAAATCATATCACAGCAATGTAAATCTTAGTTATATATAAATCATTGTGAAGAAAGCCATCTGTATTTTATATATCTGAACTGCTGCTTTAAAATATGTCACATGACAGTTTCTTCTAAGATATAATCATAATGATACTTGTGCTTGTCAATTATATAAGTCAAATGATTTATAACATTATATATGTTTAAATCATAAGTATTTATATACATTAATATGTTGCAGTCATGTAAGCTTTCAAAAACATGTGTATATATGTTTTACCTTCTATGAATTCTAAAATATCTCACTTGCTTACTATGGCATACTGAATCATTTAAAATCATTATAACTTTCATATTTTATAAATTACATCTTAAATAAGTAAGTTGTTATAAAGAATAACTCACATTTAGATGTCATAAAATTAGTTTTTCATCACAAAGTCGCATTTACAGCAGTTCTACTTCTTGGAACAGTGTTCTTGAATCTGCGATGTGTCAGTGTGAAATCAGGGGTCAAAGTTCAAAATGACTGCATTCAGCTTCTCTGCATGTATTCTGAGTGTTGAAGCTTTTAAAACAACTCGAGGACACTATTCACGAGGTAACCCACATCCCAAATTGTCTCCCTTAACATTCTGGCGGGAATTTTAGTAAATGCAAGTGACTGACATTCATTTAGTAATACAAATGAAACTAAACAGTGCAAAACCTTCGCAAAGTATTTTACAAGTCATTACAGTCTCTATGACAGTGAAACCAAGCCTACAGTTATTTAACATATTATACAACTTATTTTATATGCCCCATTTCATTTTCTCATACAAATCTTATTGTATACATATATCAGTATTATCAGAAGAATATAACTGTACTTATGAGAGAAAGAGAGAGAAAAAAAAGAAAAGGAAGAGAGTAGAGAAAAAAAGAAAGAGAGAGAGAGAGAAGAAAGAAAAAAAGGAAGCTACAAAGAGTATCTACAAAGAAATATTACTTGCTGTTTGTATTAATAAAGTTAAACATGAAACATATTACTTACAACTATTTTAGTTCTAATTTATCATGACATATTATTTGTAATCATGTATAAGCAATAAAGTCATGGTATAATATTTAGCAACAGTGTTTAAACAGCATATATAGTTTTAAAGAACTAATAAGTTATTATTTCACTTTTTCCATATTTTTCATCATACTTCTCTCCTTGCCCTCCCCCACCCCTCACTAAATGCATAGTTTAAAAAGAATGCCATTATTTAAAACAAGAAGAGAAAGAAAATGTATCAAATTACTAACCTTAGGTCTCTTTATCACAAAGAGAAACAAGTTGATTGATAGCATGTTATTTGTTCCTCAGAGAGTTTGACTATTTATGAAACAAAAACAGTTCTTTGCACACAGAAAAATAACTTTGAATAAATCTTTAAAATATTTGTGGCTTTCTGGATATGCAGTAACTGTATTTGAATAGATTAAGAGAGAAGGAGAAAGAAAAAAATATATAGAACATGTCATTTGTTTTTTAGTCTTCTTCTACTTCTCTCGAAGTCTTCCCAAGCAGGTTCCTTGTTGCTATCCTTGCACCCAAGTGACCTCTGCCCATTCCGCTATCTTCTATTTCTTTTATCTTAAATATCTTTATTTTTTTAATATACAGCAAAAGTAAGAGTCCAAGTCTCAAAAAATTTAAAATACCAGGTAAAAAAGATTTTAGTTTTGGCAGGAAATAAAAAGTGTTTTGAACTGTGCTTCTTAAGTTTCCTTATTAATGGCAAAAACTTTTCTTTTTAGTTATTACCAAGTAGCAAATAGCTCACAGTGAAAAACGACAGTTGCCTCATTACCTTTATAGGTGTTTCTTTGTACTATGCAGATTTTTGACATCTCCCCGGCCTAGTGATGATAAAAAAAATCTACTTATAAATTCTATCTAGACATTTCTTTTTGTTAGAGTTAAAATTAGATAAGGGACCTGGCGGGGCTCTTTCTTAATACTGGGGAAAGAAAATGTTTGATTAAAGCCCTTAAAGTTTTAAAAGCCAAGTATTTTAAAGTATAAAGCAATGCAGCCACTTTATATTTTCGGCAGTCCAAAAATCCTAATATTGTCATGCCTAGATCTGTTTCCTGTGTCATCAAGTTTGATTAGATGTGTATTCTCGCTCGAAAAAACTCAATGTTACTCTGTGTTCCTTCCTAATTTTGTTCTCTCCATATCATTAACAGCCCTTTTCATGCTCACCCGAGCCTTCTTGCTGCAGCCAAGTAAGTGCCCTGATGTACCAAAATCCATTTGTTTGGTAGTTTTTTTTTTCACAAGCGTATCAATTTTAGTATCCTAGTTTGTCCATTTTGGTTGCTGGTTGTTGAACAGTGAGTCGTGAGACCAGCCTTTCTTGATGCTAACCTGAGTGTTTCATTTTACCAAACCTAATGAAATTACTGTGCATTGTGAGAAATTTAAGATATTCTACGGTACCATTGGAAATTTTCTTTTTAGATATTATTCAAGAAACTGATATTCAAACGTGATATGCAAAATTTTCTTTCATTAGTTTGATTTTAAAGTAATTATTTCCTGTCAGTGCAGCAAGTTGGTGGAGCTGCGCGAAATCTGCCGCTATCCTGTGTTCACCTGGCCACGCCTCTAGTTTGAATTTTCTGAAAGGTATGAAGTCTGAAACCAATGTCTGTCATGCTTTCTAACTTAACCTTTTAATGATTTGCCACTAATTTTACAGAAAACAGTTGCCAGGTTGACAAAAAACACGTAGGCAAAAATCTGATCGCTTCTGTGAAAATCTGTACAGCTGATATAGGTTTGATTGCAACCTTCTTATTTTACTATGTAATGCATAGTTATGCACCTCCTAGAAGTCAGTTCATGCATGCTATAATGCTGTAACCCCATTGATCTCCTAGACACATCCTGATTCAAACAAAGGCCACTCCTGATCATTTCCTACCTGTTCCCTCTGATTTTCCCGACTCTGTTATCTTCTTATCCTGCCTTATTAATCTAGTCTCAGTGGCTCGCAAACACCGTAAAAATCAGATCTTGTATGAGCTTCGTTTGGGTAGAGTAAAAGGGAGGTGCCATATATAGCCTATAGTGTCTCTAATGCCTGCTCCTTCTGTGGTTATCCTTCC
>NW_025059462.1:0-4769 GCF_019279795.1 Protopterus annectens
ATTTTGGGGGAAGGGAAAGGGTGGAGGATGGGTTTGGTAGGAGACAGAAAAAAAAAGGGGGGGTATATGACACATGTGGGGGACACCTTGGATGGGGGGGGTGTTTGGCAGTAAAAACCCCATGAGCCCCAAATGGAAACAGTGGGAGGAGGTCCCCACCCAGGGGAACCACACTGCACCTTCACAGCAAAGGTGGCTGTGCTGGGGCTGTCTAGGAGGGAGGCTCACCCCCTAAATGTGCCACTCTGCCCTCGAGCTGGCAGCTGGCCAAAACCCCCTTTTTGAGCCCCCTTTACCACAGCCTGGCGGGGATGGCTGACAGTTCCTGTCTGGACCTGCTCCCAGGGGGCAAGCCCCATCCTCAGTGGGTTCCACCAGAAGGTGGTGCAGAGCCAACAGAGGTGGAGGGGCTGGGCCCCAAAGTGCTGGTGCCCAGTGCCATGGCCGCTGAAGTGGGACAGGTGGGTTCGCTGGGACCTCCAATCCCATACAGCATATGGTGTTGCAGTTTTAACACAGATAAGGCTTAGTAATAGTTAACAGCATTCAGGATTACTTATAACAGCATGCATAAATATTACCATCAACCCAAGACAACAGATGTCATACATTTGCAGAGGGAGCACGACACATGCATATATACCGAATGACATCTGTCCAAAGCGTAGATGACTTGTGACTGCAGCTATCAACAGTGGCCCATTACTGGCATGTCACTGTGATAACCTCAGACAGTGATTGTCATACCACTGTTTCATGTGATGTATGTCCAATCAGGGATGCAATGGCAGTAACTCTCATCACTGTCACCGTGTACTGACTGCAATCCTCGCACTATGCTTCTGCAGTTTACAGATGTGTGTTCTGTGAGTAACACAAGAAGCAAATGGTTCCACGCACTGACCAGTCCACAGATGACCCTACAGATGGGGTTTCGTGTCAGTTATTAAGACATGCAGACTAGCCATTACCCCACACGCACAACCTGTTAAATTGGCAGTAGTCTGAATGAAGCATAGCTACACGTACGTGCTGTAGTCATGTCTGGCACATCACCCTCCTGTCTTTAGGCTATTTTCCAATGTGTATGTTGTTTGAGGAATATCCAGATTTCATTTGTGATGCTGTTTACCAAACACCAGATCCAGGTTCCACTCACAGCGACTGTCATGGGCAAACACCAACATGATGTTCCTAGATATTTGACTGTGTTTCCATGCAATTGGCTATGGGAATGTCACTGCCGCTGTTCCACATACAGTCAGCTAGAGGAGGACTGCAATAGGTGCAGAGGCCATCACCTGATCATGACCATCACTTACAAAACACAAGCTGCTGCTGAGCAGGTGTACATCTCCACATCCACCAGAGTGTGTGTGTGAGGGACAAACAGAGGCAAAGTACATCAGAGAAGGGCTGGGAGACTAATACCTAAGCATCATCTGTCACACACCTACCAGTACAGGGGTTCAAACCCCTGAGTAGCCATTACTATTACAAGTGTAATGCAGTTACTCCATGTGCCACATAGCTGACATGTTGCTGCACTGTAAGACCATATATGTGTGCTGGTGAGTGACATCTGCAGAGATATAGTAGACATACATTAGGTGTAGCACACATGGCTGTCCATGTGAACAGATGTCATTGTCAACACAACCACACTCTCTAAGGGACTCAGACACATTGGCACACTTTGGCAGGCTCACAAATACACTTCCTAACTACTTAGTTTGCCACACTACAGTAATGCACAGGTATTACATCCACACAGGGGTTAACCTGAGGTTCTATAGGCTAGGGCATGTGAATGTGTCTGACATCAGTCAGTATGCCAATGGGAGTTATACTGGGTGTGACTGTGGTTGGGAACATCATACCCCACATGCAGACACAAGGTGCCAGTACTGACATGCATGTGTGCATTGCTTCATGGGTGTGTAGTGGTTGGCTGTGCAAGATGGCTGTACAAGGCTGGGTGAGGGGTAATCCTTGGCATCAGGCCACCTGACAATGGTCTGCAGTGTGGTTCAGGGGTGTAGTGTCTGCAATGTCCCACACAGATGGGTATTGTATTAACCGTCCTGTCATCCTGGTTACTATTGTGTGTGGCCATTGCTTTGCAATGCATGCCATGTCTGTGTTTGATAGTCCTTGACATGGACATTGCCTGGGATGTGCATGCCCCACATTAATGTACAGTGACATGTTTAAGTGTACCTGGTTTGCCTGGCACATGTTATGTACATAGACTGTTATCATCAGATGTGCCTGTCCTGGCCTGGTGTGGCAGGACCTGCTAATAGACAGCCGGTTGACCCTGCACCTGCATTGATAGCATGATACAGGTATTCCCTGGTGTCAGTGGCATCTGTCCATACAGGGCATGTGTGTAAGGCATTGTATGTCCTTTGTGGATCACATTTGATGGCGCCACATATGTTGCAGGCATACAGTAGGGAAAATAGTGAAGGCGCATTGTCCACAATTATGTGCCTATTGTACTGGTGGACAGGGTGCCATGCCCTCTGCAGCCCAATGCAATCACACCATGCCTACTATCTGTCAACAATGTGCAGAGTACTAGCAACATAGCGGGATTTTCTAGGCAAGTGTGTTTGTGTATGACACATGGGTTCAGACCATATTCTGGGTAATAGTAGGGTTGGTTACTTTGTTCACCAGGCCTTTTTCCAGATGTAGGGGTATGGCTTGCCAACCCAATCTCTTGGCTGATTGAAATCTGTAATCCTCATGAGGTGGTCATTGTGACATATACTATGGCCACCATATGGAAAACTACAAAAACCCCCTCCCCAAATGCCAGTGGTTTGAAATGCCACCTCAACAGGCATGACGACAAAAAACACCCTCCAGGGTGAATCCACAAATTTTTTTACATCAGTTACAAAACCCCCTTCTGGGGATATCCCCCAAATGATTTCACAAGGGAAAGACACACATTTCCAAAAAAGGGTTTAAACCTGAAGTATACCCAAAAAGATTGCCCCAAAAAGAAATGGAAAACCCCCCGGAGTGTTAAGAACCCCTAAGATTTACAATAGCATGGGGAAGTTTGGGCAATGAGGATTTTAAATCATTCCCCAATGATTTTAAAAAACATACAATTCCAAAAAAGGATTTTAAATGTTATTAGGGATAACAGCTCCCAAAAACTTGAAAAAAAAACCAAAAATAAAAACTGTGGGGGGGATGGAACCCTCCAAGTTTAAAAAAGATTGCATTTCCCCAAAACCCCGTTCTGGGACAGCAGTCCCAATGTTTTTGGGGGGAACACACCTTCCAAAGTTATATAAATTTAAGGAGTTTAAACCAAAACTTTTTTTTAGGGAAAGGGACAACACCTTCAATCTGGGGGTTTAAAACCACCAACCCATTTAAATAAGAAAAATAAAACAAATTTAAAAAAAACCCTTTTGGGAAAACTTTTAATAAATTTAAGCACTTTTGATGTTACAAGCAGCCTTCATCAGAATGCAATAAAAGAACACCAGCTCCATTTAAATAATAAACAGCACAAAAGGCGGGGAATTAATTCATCAATTAAGTTACATTAACCTCTTAAAGAGAACTTATCAATAACATATTAAAAAACATAATATAAAACTGATAAATATAATCGCTCTAGAAATACATTAATGAAGCTCTCTCATAAATAATTCTAACTAAATTATCTATCTAAACTTTTTAACTTTAGCAAACTACTAATAGAAATTGCATCATTCAAGCCAGGAATATTACAGGCATCAAGCCTGATTTGCCATTTTAATTCAAGCTCATACAATCTGAGTGCATATGGACCACCTCGAAAACTCCGAGTATTAGTATTAGTAGTTTGCTATAACGAAGTTTGGTCACCAATGCCATTTGGGCTTTCTTTGTTTTATACACTATAGTATTACACAGTTACAGGACACGCTACAAAGATTACTGGGTTACAGCAGTCCCAGAGGTATATTTCTAGGTGGGTGACATCAGCATCCGTGCCAAAGTTGAGTATGTGAATTGTAAGGAGTGTGCATACTCTAAAAAGCATTGTTCCCTTCTCAGGCAGACAGTCACACACACATTTGGTAAGTCTGGGATTAGGACACCTACCAAACTAGTTTACCACACTACAGTATTATGCAGTTGCAGGACACGCTACAGAGATTTCTGGGTTAAAGCATTCCCAGAGGTGTATTTCCTTGCCAAAGTGGAGTATATGAATTGTAAGGAGTGTGCATACTCTAAAAAGCATTGTTTCCTTCTCAGGCAGACAGAGAGACACACACACACACACACACACAGTTGGCAAGTCTGGGATTAGAACACCTACCAAACTAGCTTATCACACTACAGCATTACACAGTTACACACGCTACAGAGATTACTGAATTATAGCAGTCCCAGAGGTGTATTTCTAGGTGGGTGACATCAGCATCCTTGCCAAAGTTGAGTATATGAATTGTAAGGAGTGTGCATACTCTAAAAAGCATTGTTCCCTTCTCAGGCAGACAGTCACACACACATTTGGTAAGTCTGGGATTAGGACACCTACCAAACTAGTTTACCACACTACAGTATTATGCAGTTGCAGGACACGCTACAGAGATTTCTGGGTTAAAGCATTCCCAGAGGTGTATTTCCTTGCCAAAGTGGAGTATATGTGTAAATGTGCATACTCTAAAAGCATTGTTTCCTTCTTTAAAAACCCAAACAGCTTATCGGATACACAAGTTAAAGCTACAACAATTTACAGGGTGTAT
>NW_025059463.1:0-6903 GCF_019279795.1 Protopterus annectens
AATGAGCACTAACAAAAATCTGAGGGTTAATGCTACTCAATGCCAGAAGTCTAAACCTCAAAATCGTGAGGCACTCCTCAGTATGAAAAGTATATGTGCAGTAACAGAAACCTGGTTTAAGGCTCCAGAGAGCACCCCAGTACTACCAGGCTACAACCTGTACCATACATTAATAAAAAAGGCGGGGGGGTATTCATATTCATCAAGGATACCCACACCTCCAGGTTAGTGGCACAGCACCATGCTACAAAGATTATCCACGTGCTGCTAACAATGGGCAAAACTGCAATTCAAATAGTAGCTTGCTACAGATCACCCACCATGTCCCAGGACCCCCATTCCATATTTCTGGAAACACTGGGTAACATAAAGGTCCTACCAAACACCCTAATATTGGGTGATTTCAACTACCCAAACATTAACTGGGAGAACTACTCAAGTACTAACTCCCTTCCCCAGCATTTCCTAGAATTTATAAACTCAAACGCCCTGGGAACAACTGGTCAACACTCCTACCCCAGAGGTGACAACATATTGGACCTGGTCATCATCCATTGATGGGCAACTGGGTGTTCCACAATCAAGGTCAACCTCACTGGTTGGGATCTGACCATAAACAAATCAATTTTGATATCCACCATCTCAGCCCCACCTCTGGACAAGGAAACCACCATGAAAAACCTTTCAAAAGCAAACTCACTTAAGATGGAGGTGGAGTTTCAGCCCCCATGCTAAAGGATAACGCTTGTCCAAGCTGCAAAAACTTTTACTAATGCATTCTATGGGTTCTCACAAGAATGCATGGATCATGCTATCCCAAGCAAAACCAAGACTCACTCCTCTAACAAAAGGAAACCAGTCTGGTGGACCCCTGCCATAAACAAGCTATACAATAGAAGGAGGAAACTAGTATTGGGTGAAAAGAGTAAAATCCCAAGAAGGGAAGACATCCCTGATCAGTATCAGCAAGAAACTATGATCCCTCATAAAATCGTCCAAGGCGAGCTTTGAAAGAAAACTTGCCAAGGACACCAAAGATAACCACAAGGCATTCTTTAGCTATGTCAAGAATCTAAGTGGCAATACTCAGATCTGCTCGGAGTTAGTGCAGAATAGCACAAAATACACTAAACCAACTGATATTGCCAGCATCCTGGCAGACAGGTTCAGTGCAAACTTCACCCCCCCTCACCCCCAAAAGGGCCCATAACCATACCAGAAGAATGTAGAGCCCCTGAAATCACAGACACTCTGGTTAAAATAGCCCTCTTCAAAGCCAAAAACACAGCATCAGTGGGACCGGACGGTGTCCCAGGCTGCGTCCTACACGAGCTCAAAGACGAACTAACCCCTCACCTAAACACACAAACTCAGCCTCTCCACAGGCTACGTACTCATAGAGTGGTGCACAGCAATGGTTATTCTGCTCCACAAAGGTGGAGCCACAACAGACCCCAGGAACTACCGCCCTATAAGCCTGACTAGCTTAGTCTGCAAGGCTATGGAGCGCATCATCATTGAACTCATTAACAGAGACATTTGGAACCTCCAAACACTGGACCCTACTCAGTTCGGCTTTATTAAGGGCAGATCATGCCTCCTAAATCTGGTGGACTTCTTTGAGACAGTTACCAAGGTTATAGACGAGGGAAAGGTGGTACACACAGCCTACCTAGACCTTGCAAAGGCCGTCGACACCATTCCCCATTCTGGTATTATAGACAAGCTCACCAGCCTGAACATAAACCCCTATGTCACAAGATGGGTTGCCAATTGGCTCACGGACAGAACCCACATGGTGAGAGTTGCAGGAGCTAGATCTGACTCTAACCCAGTTACAAGTGGCGTTCCCCAGGGCTCAGTCCTAGGACCCCTCCTGTTCGACATATACTTCTCAGAGGTACAGGCAAGCACAGGAGGACTATGGCTGACCAAGTTTGCAGACAACTGCAAACTAGGGGCTATAATTAACTCACCGGCTGACACAGATATCCTCCAAAAAGGTCTCACTGCGACAGATACCTGGTGTCAAAATCATGGCCTCAAGCTAAATGCCAAAAAGTGCATTGTTATTTCCTTTGAAAATAACAAAGTACCCACAAACTACCACATAGGTGGTAGTCCCCTAAATATGGATAATGTAATAAGGGATCTGGGGATCCAAGTAGATAGTAATCTCTCCTTTGATAATCACATTGCCAAAGTGGTTAGAAAATCCTTCTGTGTGGCCCACCTAATCAAAAAAAGGTTTGCATCCAGATCAAAGAGGTTATTGTGCCCCTCTACTCATCACTCATCAGACCCATCATAGAGTACAATGCCCCATTTGGGATGTACCTTACAAGACACCTGCAACAGTTGGAGTGACCACAGTAGTACCTCACCAAGAGGATCACTGGCCTCAAACAGATGCCCTATGCAGCTCGACTGAAGAAACTCCAGCTGTACTTGGTTGCATACCGCCTGCTCAGAGGTGATCTCTGCCTGACATACAAGGCCATGTCCAACCCAGAATTGATGGACATGTTCCACCTAAAGAAAACCTTATCCCCTCGAGCCACACGCTTTAGGGATCTAAACCTCACCACAACAAAAAATAGGATGTACTGGAGGGATAGATTCCTGTCCCAGAGACTTCCCATGCTTTGGAACAAGATTCCAGTCTACATTAGGCAGAGCTCCTTGCTAGCACTCTTCAGGAGAAACCTTGACAAGTGGATGGGAACAGAAAGTTAACCCCGAGGAACACTTCAGTGGCTCTGCTGGACAGAGGCACAGGGAACTAATCTAAGGGGGTGGCGAAAGCCAGCACATTCTGGCTAGGCTTATAAATGCCTTCGGGCAGATAGCCTAGTACCTACCTATGAACCTAAGTACACTCAGAACATAAATATCTCTACACAGATCAGCCACAATGAAAAGTTTAAATATATTTAATAATAAATAGTAAAAGAACAAGACAATACTAAATATATAGTTACAGTGACAAGAGTTCAAAATCACAGGAAATATTTAAAACAGCATTACAGGACAGTCTCAAATAAATAAAGAAAATTGTCTAAACTAAGCTTTGCTATATTCCTGACTGTATCTAAGAGAATTAAACTGTTCCCTAGAAACTTATTTCAGAGCAAGGCAGATGTGGTGAATTGATCCTCTTTAGTTGTTGTCAGGTCGAAGACAGAATACAGAATGCTGAGTCTCTCTAAGAGACTTCTCAAGTTAATATCTCAAATATTACTGCTGGGATAGCTAGAAGAATGACATAATTTGTTGTCGTCTGACTTTATCCCGGGTGAAACCCCCACTGCTGGAAGGTGACAGTATTTACATAGACGTGGGCTTTTCTTTGGATCTTTGGCACATGCTGGAAGTCATAAAACACTTCCAAGACCATATAGCAAGTTCACTATTTTTAGACATCCTTTCTCTTGCTGTCATAAATTAATTTAATTTCAGCTATTTTTCTGAAGTTTTTCTTCTTAATTGTATGTCTTTTACTTTTATTTCTACAGTATTTTTAAACTCCCATTTTCATTTTATCCCAATCTCTAGCTATAACATCTGAAGATAATTCTGTCTTCCGTATTAATTAACTCTTCAGTAATTTCACTACCCATTCCTTAAATTCTTCTCCTTTTAATCTGTAGGTGGTAGTAAAGTGCCAGTGTCTCATTTTTATTTCATTACTGTGGCTTTTTTTATCTTGTTTTTTTCATTGGTGCATGATCTGAAATACTTACTAAATGTGTGTCAAAACTTTCAATGAAATGCACATGTTGCTGTGAGATATAATTTCTATCCAGCTTAGCCCAGTTATTGTACCTTGGCTAATAAGTGAACTCTGCCAGAGTACCTACTGAATTCACATCTTCCATTAAAAAATGTTTTTGTAAATTTCTTTAGAAATAAACCCTGTTTTGTTAAATTTTCTCCATAATAGCAGTTTTTAGTGGAATATAAATACATGCCAGAGTAATCCTCATCCCTTGCCAATAGCCCCTTACTATGACAAATTTGGCATTATTGTATTTTTCTCTTTTCTATCACTATTAAAGTATTCTAGAAATTAATATAATTACTCCCATTTTCCTTTTCCTTGATATTCTGAATATCCATCCTGAAATCCTTTCATTGTCAAATTCACATGCTCATTTCTTTCCAAATGTGTGTCCTGCAGCACTGGTGTTTGGCTGTTTGCGCTCTGCATTTATTAATGTAGTTCAGTATGCTTTCATTTTTGTCTGTACCTGTAAGGATTCCAAGATAATGTAGATAGCACAGTTATTATGACAAACAAGCCTTTATTCCCACCAGTTATATTTGTCATTTCTTTTTTGAATATGTATTTCCAACATCCATGTTACATGCACACACACGAATATTTGGCAGTGTGATGTTTTATACTGTTATATCTTTTTATCTCCATTTAAACCTGTGTCACATTTTCAAGACTTTTTAATGAAACCCCCTTAAACAAAAAACGAAATAGATTTTCAAAACACCGTCATACCTTGTTAACTTAAACTAAACACACAAACTGTGTACATCTTCAAAATAAGTAAGTAAATAAATTGAGTTTAATCCTCTAGATAGGAACCATTGCCACAAATCGACAACTGTACCCAGAGACATTATCTAACCTAAAATTAGGGTTACCCATGTTAAACCATATGTTGCTGCTTGTGTTCCCATTTACACTGATTGCTGTATTTTCTTTTCTTGAATCTGTTCCCCTCCCAGATGTCAAAAACATCTGGTATGCTTTCAGGACATCTGGTGTAGTTTCAGAAAACATTAATTTTAGCCCTAAGAGAAAGTGCCCTAGCTGTCTTTAAATAAAGCTAAATGTTGAAGTGTTAAGGGTATATTTTATTCACTTCTCATAATTTCAAACTTTATTTTTCACTGAACTGCTTGCCAGTGTAACTTTAAATTTTGCATTCCTTCAGCAAAGAATGCTCAGAACTCTTTTAAGATAATTGTTTGCATCTGCAGACAGCTTCTGTCCATGTAAAATTAGTCAGCAATGAATCATTGTAAATTTCTCTCAGAACAGAATGTACAGCTGCCATACCAGCAAAAGTGTTGTCTCCTGTTGAACATATGCTAATGGCAAAAAACAAGAAATCATCTTTGCAGAAGTAAGAAACTTGGTATTCTTTATGGCTTTCATAATGTTATCTTATTTTTTAAGCCTACTTGCCACAGCAGTCACATACTTGTGGCTGAGGCAAATTGCTAGCCTGCTATGATGGCAAAAGCTGCTTGCTTATTTTTTTTTTGTGGCTGAAAGACTGACTTGACTGTTCCATGGTCTAGGCGAAAATTGTGCGCTCTATCTGGGAAAACAAGCAGCAAAGGCTGATAAAAATTTGAAGTCCTTAAAGGTCACTTTTTTCACACAAAAACACAGTAAAAGCACTTTAAAACACTTGCCAGTCACAAAATGTAAAACAAGGAAAGAATTCAATCTTATCTTTTCTTTCAATAAAAATAAGTTGTATATTCTGCTTAATGTACAAAGGTAAGAAAACAGCAGTTCCCCAATAAACTGAGAAGACAACTGCTTGCAAGGATACATAAATACTATCCCAGAATAGTGCACGTTTTCTTACCACTTAAAAAAAAAAACTGCATTTCCTTTTGGTGTAAGAGTGGAAGGAAATTAAAAGCACAAGTGGGTAGAAGCATATATTATATGACCAGGGATCTGTGAGAAGAAACCAAAGCACGTGAGTGAACCCACACAGACCATACATGTAGACCCACACACACAAGGAATCGCAACCAAAAACTCAAACCTGAGAACCAAGCAGTGTTAGATAGCAGCACTACTCGACCTGACAGTCTTGGCAACGATCAGTTACTATCACATACATCCTGCCAGATTGCCACAGACAGCTACTTAATGAGTACAATACTTGTTATACTGTGATAGAAAATGAAACAGTTATGACCAGATGGCTACATTTCGATGCATAGCAACCCTCCCCCATACACACATTTTCATCACAAACAATCTCCCTGTATTAATCAATTACAGTCTCTTTGTTGAGTGTTCACACTGCAGATATTGTTCAAAATAAACACTATTCCAGCTAGTTTCACACAAATGCACACCATATTTGCAAAGGCAGAATAATTTTGACTTCTTAGCTTGAACATCCCAACAGTGTTAATTACTTTCATGTACAGATAGCCCAGTATTCGATTGCAGTCGAATGAATGCATAAATAACAACAACACATATTTTCAGCTCACTGCTGTCAGAATACAACATGCAAGCCCCCCTTCCCCTGCACACACATACCCCTCAGCTTTTTAGCTCAGTAATCTAGGAGAAAGCCAAAAATAGATGTGGACAAAGGGCCAAAATCAGGGACAGCTACTGTCTTCATTTACTTAGAAACTTGCTATAATAACAGGTTTTGCATTTTGTGTTAAAATATTTTTATTAATTATAACCGATAAATGACACATTTTAACAAAAGAACTATTTAAACAAATAAGGTAAAGTAAAACAAAAACAACTCTTTACAAAGGTGTTTACTATATAACTTACATTCTAATAATTCTTGATGTATAAAAAAGAAAAAATAAAGTCCTTGTTGCTAACAGGATTGTGACTATTTATTTAGCAGTTCCTTGAGCTTCATCCAAATGTTGTAAGTAGTAGTAATTCTAGTTTCTCTCATCTTGATTGTTAAGAGTTTGTAACTAAAAACATTGGGTGCAATATTTATGAATTCATTCATTGTTGGAGTTTGTTCATTCTTCCAGTTTTTGTGATAATTTTCCTTGCAATTGATAGGATGCTCCATTGGGTAATATACTTTCCTTACACAGTCAGGTATTGGTGTATTGAATAAGATTAAATACGCTAAATTGTAATGATCGTCT
>NW_025059464.1:0-5324 GCF_019279795.1 Protopterus annectens
CTCTCTGGAATATATGAAGAGACATGATTAAGCTGTCTGAATGTGTCCTAGGCCAGTATGTCCGTAGCTCTGAGCAGCATTTTACCCTCCCCTGGGATGATACCACAACATAAACAAAAAAATGATTGACTTCAATAATTGGCTTCATTTCTTGTGTCATTCTAAGGAGATCCTGTTCCTGTCAGTCTAGGATGACATGGTGGATAGTCCACACTGCTTTGCCAGAGATGGACTTCACTTGGGACCTCTAGGCTTTCGGTTGCTGGCTAAGGCATTTGCCTACCCCATAATAACTTTTGTAGGCAAGGTCACAAATTTCCGACGTGAGAATATCAAACACACAAAGTTATTGGTCATGCTGCTAAATGCTATGAGTTTAAATCAGAAACTGCACTCTCTGGAAGCACTCCTCTCCCTGGAAGATGTTGACATCTGTGCAGTCACAGAAACCTGGTTAAAGGCCACAGAAAGTACCCCGGCCCTGCAAGGCTATAATGTCTTCCACACTTTCAGACCGCAAATTGAAGGTGTGAAAACCAAAGGAGGTGGAGTATCTGTCTTCAGTAAAGATAATTACGCCTCTAGACTGGTTGGAGAAGACAACAATTCTATGGAGTTACTCCAAGTCCAGATTATCATGGGTAAGATCCCACTTCATGTCATCATCCATTAAAGGACAACCGCGCCCTCAGACTCAAAAAACATATTAATTTCATCATGGTTTGATGTTTCCTACATTTTAATAGCACTCTGAGACTATTTGTAGCTTTTTAGATATTTTTAGATGCAATTTCTGACTCTGACCACATGGGGTCTGGCATATTGAAAAAATTCAGACTGTTTACTCTGCCTCAACTATCCCAGAATGCATTATTTGTCTCCCGAAAATTGCATCAGATCTGCCACTTTTTCCCTTAAGTTGCCGTGACTTCATTGACTTAACAGGCATTCACTGCAGTCTTCAAATCCACTACTTTTGGTTAAAATGTTATCTTTTTAAATGACCACTTGAAACACAAGCAGTGCAAATGCTACAGAACAGAACACAAAAGTGCATTATCTAGCTCTTTCATCTTAGAAATGCTAAATTGCTTTCTTTTGTGAAGGCTGGAATCTAGCTCTTCAAGGAATCTCCCCTCCCACTTCACACCTACCTTCCCTAGCTGTCAGAGAGCCAAGGGTAATTTGACCCATTATCTGCATGTGATTGACAGCTCGTCACAGCAGGTGATCAGAGTAATGTACTGTTTGCTTGTCAGCCTTTTCCTCCTTACAGTGGGAGACTTTTTTTGTTGCACTACTCCTGTCAAATTTAAAACCACAACATACACTGGCAATAGTTCCCTGCTTGTAAAGCATCAGTTTGCCACTTATTTTCCTCTCGTTTAAATAGCTAACAGATGATACACTAGAAACAACAGCCTCAGACCTGCATGACAGCACCCACATGCTTTGAGTCAATATTAAAAAAAAAACTATGGTAATACCAGTTGTAATTTGTTGCACTTGTACCAGCGCCAGACATAGTCTATGTACAACATCCTGTTACTGTTCACGCATGGTCACCAAAATTATCCTTTTTGTAGTCACATTGTACTTCATCGTAGGGCTCTTCTTAATAGTGAGACATTCATTCTATTTGGCTGACTTCACAGTTCCAGCATGGTCAATCACATATACTGCACCATATATTGGTTTACTCAGAATTGCCTGCTATATGCATGGTCTTATTTTTGTATTTTTAGCTTTACAGTATCTCAATTTGCCAAAGTCTGGCGCTATATCCATTTATCTCTATAAATATAACCCCATACATTAAGACTGGAATGAAGATCCATCACCCATGGAAACACTTTTTTTATTTTAATAGACCTATAAATTCATAGCACCATATACTCATTTAATTTTTAAAACAAATTGAGAAGTCAACTGATCCCTCTGACATACAAGATTGGGCTGGCTTGCTTTACAATGTGCAAAAGTGGCACCACAGCACTATTATGGAAAGCTCGCACCGCCAAGGTAGCCAGCATCACAGAGGCCCACCAGCCAAGGTCATCGCCCACAGCCTGATCCACCACACGCTCAGTTGCATTCACCAGCCTCCAGATGCATCCAATGTCTTCCAGATGGCATGCGACGCTTGCCCAGCCAAAAATCTACATGCATATATCTTATTTCACCAAGGACCAGTCCCTTAGACACTGTACATAAGCTCCAGCTTCTACAAATAAAAAGGAATCATACACAACTTATACCGCCTATCATTCATTGGTACTGCAACTGCTAAGACAAGACATTCACAATAGCGGTTTCTTGGTCTACATCTGCACAATATGACAGATCTACATAAACCATGCTAATCGGATGACCTTGTTATTTTATTTACCCCTAGCAGCACACATACACATCACTATTTTGAAAAACTTTATTATCACTCTTCACTATTTCTTGAAACTTTATCACTTCACAACACTAGCACACACATTCCACCAAAATATTATCATCCTCTTGTCCAGAGCCTCAACTGCTCAACAGCAGAACACCATGTACCTCAAGTAAAATTGCAACTTGCATGCTCAGCTACTTGTGCACAAATGACCACAACCAAACAAAGCTCACCCAACCAACTTGTTACAAACTACTATGCCTACTTTACAATCCCGGCGCCAATGCTATGAATACTGCTTCACTATTTCATGCTTGGATTGATACTCCATTGAAAATGGCACTTTCCAAGTGTGTAATATGCAGGACTATAATCATACCTATCTACAGATGAAGCCAAAAGATACATTTAGTGATCAGGCTGCACAATCCAACCATACACCATCAGTAATACACCCCTACCTACATAGCTTATCAACTCCATCCATTTAACCACCATCATCAGACAACATTTAATTTACCATCCATTTCAACAACTTAAGAACCAATCCACTTAGCTATTCATCAAGTCAGGAAACCATAATTGCCACATCACAAACCATCCATAACCCATTTGTAGACTCCATTTCACATCACATGAATTCATTGTGCACCATGTTGTGACACATTGCATTCAACACTTATGGTCTTCGTAGTGAGCTGTACTGTCTATGCATCTGCCAACACGATGGCTTCTCAGTGAGTCAGGCTCATTCCATGCATTAAACACCATGGTCTTCTGTAGTGAGCTGTACTACTCCATGCATTCAACACGATGGTCTCTGTAGAGCTGTACTACTTCCATGCATTCAACACCATGGTCTCTTGTAGTGAGCTGTACTACTCTGGCTTACTCAACACGATGGTCTCTGTAGTGAGCTGTACCTACTCCATGCATTCAACACGATGGTCTCTGTGGTGTGAGCCACTCCATGCATCTGTCACGATGGTCTTCTGTAGTGAGCCAAACTACTCCATGCATTCAACACTTATGGTCTTCAGTGAGCTGTACTACTCCATGCATTCAACACGATGGTCTTCTGTGGTGAGCTGTACTACTCCATGCACCAACACTCTATGTAGTCTTCTGTAGTGAGCTGTACTACTCCATGCATTCAACACTTATGGTCTTCGGTAGTGGAGCTGTACCACTTCCATGCATTCAACACGATGGTCTTCTGCAGTGAGCTGTACTACCTACGCATCTCAACACGATGGTCTTCTGTAGTGAGCTGCAACCACGTCTATGCATTCAACACTTATGGTCTTGCAGGAGTAGTACTATCATGCATTCAACACGATGGTCTTCTGCCGTCACTACTCCATGCATCTAACACGATGGTCTTCTGCAGTGAGCTGCACTACTCCATGCATTCAACACGAGGGTCTT
Organism: Protopterus annectens; assembly: GCF_019279795.1. Taxonomy (NCBI): domain Eukaryota; kingdom Metazoa; phylum Chordata; order Ceratodontiformes; family Protopteridae; genus Protopterus; species Protopterus annectens. The sequence goes on from NW_025059464.1 coordinate 3,818, forward strand.
CTGTGTGAGCTGTACTACTTCCATGCATCTCAACACGGCGTCTCTGCAGTGAGCGCTGTACTACCCATGCATTCAACACGATGGTCTCTCTTGTAGTGAGTCAGGCCACTTCCATGCATCCAACACGATGGTCTCTGTGGTGTGAGCTGTACTACCTTACGCATTCAACACCCATGGTCTCTGTAGTGAGCTGCACTACTCCACCCATCCAACACTTACGGTCTCTGTAGTGAGCTGTACTACTCCATGCATTCAACACGCATGGTCCTGTAGTGAGTCAGTACTACTCCATGCATTCAACAATTTACGGTCTTCCAGAGTCACTACTCCATGGCTCAACACTTATTTACTGTAGCGTGAGCTGTACTACTTCCATGCAGCAATGTATTCCATCGCACAGGTAGCCAAATGTAATTGGCTCCTTGCAGAAAAGAGGTTGAAATGTGGAAGTATGACCACTGCTTTTCCACACAGCCAGTAAACCAAAATCTTCAACTTTACACTCTGATATGTGCATAAAACACAATTAGTCTGTGAAATCATCCACAGTATGGATAACATGAGAATCTTGAACAGGTTCATCACCATTGCTATGGACTAAGTTTTGGCCTTTGAGCAAAACATATCGACTAGATGGGAGAGACCCACAGTCCCAGGTTAGTGCTCATGAAATGTCATGGCAACAACCGAGGAAAGGACAAGACCTGAATAGACCATCACTATATCCAAAAATAGGGTTTAGCCAGAGGCCTATGTTGTGTTTCAATGATGGAAGCCTGTTCTGAGGACAGGGATTCTTCCTCCACTCTAGGCCTTTTATCTGTGGGGGTGGGTGAGTACCCCTGATAAGAGTAATCAAGTCCTCAGCCATTTTAAGCATCTGATTCTTTGTTGTGGTTCCAGGTGAGGGGGCCCTTACTAAATGGTTTCCTGGGGTGTTTGGAAGCCTTGGCCTTGGTAAAGGCCTTTATAGAGAAGGTAGAGGGAGGTCTGAAGACGCCATGAGAAGAGGCAGATTTCTCGACTGTCTCAGCATCAGTAGCAAAGGAGGCTTCGGTATAGCCAGGTAAGATTTTGGCCGACACCAGCCTCGAGTACCCAAGGTACTGCTAAAGAGGTGTCGTCTGTAGGCAGAGGCTGTGTCATAGTCTCGCTGCAAACTGGGACACTAGAGGTCGGCTTAAGCGTGGTGTTGGTAGAGGCCGCGGACCGCATGTGTATGGCCTTTTCCTTGTGTTTTGTGTAAATCGTAGTGGTATATCAGGACATTGTAAAATTCAAATCTTCTCCAAAAGATTTTCAGCAACTGCCGGGTTTATAGTGCATACTGAAAGCACAAAAGTGACAGGCATAGCGTAGTGGTCTGGGCCTAAGCAAGGTATGCAAAGGAATGTAAATCCTATGAGGTATTGCTTCCCACAAAATTGCTTACTGCTTTTAGTGACATTGGTCTGAGCCAAGAAAATTATCAATGGGGTACTTTAGTTCTTCTTCCAGATGAAACTTC
>NW_025059465.1:0-6120 GCF_019279795.1 Protopterus annectens
TTTTTCCTGTGATTGGCGGTTTTGAAAAAGGCTAAGCTATGTAAAGTACACCTGCTTACATAAGTTTATAATTGCTTAAAGTGATATACCACTAGTAGATTGGAATTGAGTCAATTACACATTGCTTTACACTTACTAGCTTGAGCTGCTGTTGTGCTAGCATCGCTAATAGTTAATTAGCACTATATTTGCTATTTTACAATGTTTTATTCTTCATTAAGGTTATATATGTGTGTCTGGTATCCGATCCATAAAGGATACACCGTATGGGGACCAGAATTCTACACTTTATTACAATCACACCTCAGATCTATGCTTACTGCAGTACTCCAGTTCACATATTTATGTTCTGTGTCAGGTTGTCCAACATCACACTGTACATAGATTCAGTTAACATGTTTGGTTTGACTTTCCTGTGGTGAGGATTAGTTTACTGATACCTCATTCACATCTATTGCTATGATGGCTTGGTGGTTAACTATTGTGACTATAGTTAGCATGATCCTGAGTTTAAGCCTTGCATTGGCAGTTTGTTTTGTTGCTGGGCAGAACATGGGCCATTTGATCCAGAATGATTAAAGCACTTTAAAGCAGTTGTAAGCGGATTTGCATAGGTTTGCGTGACGGTAAGCACTGCTAACCTCTGGTTACAGTTTACACTCAGTTAGTTTACTTGCTTAATCTGTGTAGGCAATGCTTTACCCCATGCAAATACACTTATGCTTACTAGTAGTGCTTATATATGCTTACTACTGCTTATTTGTGCTAAACATGCTTACTAGTGCCTGTTCCAGCCTATATACTGACATTTCACATACATTTACGCAAAGTACTCCAGTTCACATTTAAATGTTATGTTATACAGCAATAAGATGTAAAATATGTTCACATACAGATTTCACATGGAAAATTATATGTGCTGCAGTGTGACTCAAATGAGGAATGCCTGTTCATTAGGCGGATGCTCTAACCACTACACTATTGCTGTGCTGCTTCAGCGCTGCATATATATTCCTTTGTTATCCTCTCTTCTTTTCAGCTGCTTTAACCGTATCTAAGTAATGGGTGAACCCACGACCTATGGTTAGCTGTACTCAGAGTTTTAAAAAAATAAATTAAAGGGTTTCTTCATTTTATTTGACTGTACTGTTGCTGGTGAACACATAGGGACTGTTGGTGGGGATATGCGGGCATTTATGAGCAGTCTCGCTAATTTATTTACATATTCTTCTGTTCTACTTTGCAGGGGCATGCTTATTCTGAGCGCTCTGCTCTCAGACATGCCCCCTGCACTGCCCACACCTGTACCATTAGAAGTTCAGGCAGCGCACCTTCATTAATATGCATGGCCGTCGCCCTCTAAACTGTTAGTTTGCGCAGGACTAGATTATCCCGCATGAAGATTAGTAAATCTGGGGATTGTGTATGTGTTGTCTACTATCTGTTCATCCCTTCAGTCAAGTGTGTCCTCAGCATTTGGCGAGGTTCGGCAAGTGTTTTGCGATGCCAAATGGCATTTGGCAGTTACGCAAAATGTGGTGGAAGTTTCTTAAACCACATTACTACAGTTAGCTTACAGCAACATAATACATCCATGGTGCTGTAATAAGACAGAATTAGGGTAATAAATGGTGATACAGTTACTCTTCCATATGTACTAGGCTGCTGGATCTCATGTAAAGTGAAAGGAGTACAATCATATAAGTAATGAATACTGCTACCTACCTAATGCTTTTATTGAACACATGCTAGAGTGCCTATTACAATGTGTGATTGAAAGTACAGCATGAGCTCCTGTGTATGTTAAGATAATCTACCTGACTGTAAATTGTTATTTCTACTACCAAAGGTACAGATTTATCATATGTTATACAGTAAGGTAATTTTTCTCCATATTAATATTATTTCTGTAAGTGTATGCTACATCTATTACTAACAAAACACCATCCTCATGTCAACACCATGTTTCCAATTTCCTACGCCTTCTTCAAACAGATTTTTGTGGAAGTATTGGTTATTGTCACTCCTCCACCTTATCTATCTCTATATCAATAATTTATTGGACAGAGCAGGATACATTCTGAATGAGGAAACAAGTAATACAAACAAAACATGCAGATGTTCATAAATGTGCCATAACACAAACTCTTATGTATCTCTGTCTCTGTGTCCCACATCACCTCTTCTGTCTCACATTTACTATGCTAATGGATGAAATGTTAATCTTATATCATTTGGCCACTGTCCTTACTGTGAGGAAGCATAATGCCCACACTTCACAAGGCATCCTGCCTTACACACGTAGTTAGGACATGTGCTGAGTCATAATTATTTCAAAATACATGCCATCCTTGTTACGTTTAACTCATTGTGCACCCAATTAACTTGGTGATTTTTCTTGAAGCATGGCTGATATATAGTAGATATAAAACCTTATTTCAGTTGGCATTACTGACACAATTTAGTCAATCAACATACTTAGGGTGGTCATTCCTATGTTGTCTTACAGTCATTCTCAACATTACTCATAATAATAATGTCATTACCGACACCTCTTTTGTAAGAATATATTCTGCATTACTGGAACCAAACCCTACCTCACCTCTGATTTTTCATTTAGATCAGCTGAGCCAAAAACCTTGTGCCACAGAGAAAGCATAGGGTGACAGGTGGATTTTCTCCATTCGAGTACTTTGTCCAGTACTGTCCAGAGTGATGATGGCCATGAAGCATGTTTGTGCTACAGAAGGTTAACCAAACTAAAATTTTCACTTTTTTAATTCAGTAGTTAACCCTGTTTGCTCACCGCCTAATACTGAACAAACAGAAAAGGCAAAGGTAGAGTCCAACATGCAAAATGTATATCTACAAGGCACTGAGCAAGTACTTCAATGACAAATGTTGACATCATGACACATTAAACATTAACATAACACTGATCTGTTTTACATTTAATCACAATCGGACTGTTTCTTCTCTGCTCATTTGTGCAAACATTGGCAGGTAGCACCATTGAACATTGCAACTTCACATTCTAAGTTTAACACCTTAAAATAGAATCATGCATGCACCAATACTTTGCCAATTTTTATGCAAATGTGTTTTTCAGCAGTGCTCTTTAGGAAGACATTTTTAAGAAAGGTAAGTATTGTTATTGGCTGTTATTATTTCATTACATGGAAATGGCTTAGTGTACTCAAAATGCAAATGAACTGTGTGGTTGACTGAACACTACATTCTGTACGTTTATGTCTGCACTGCAGCACTTACAGTTGCAAATGGTATGCAACCACATAGACCCTTGGTACACATACTTCTTAATTACCTAGCCCTAAAGCATTGGGACATTACAGATTGCGTTTTGTATTGAGTTTTCACATTGTCCATGCATGAGCAGATACCATTGAGTATATCAGTACTACTCATTAAGGTTTACATACCATCATCCTAATCTAAAGATCCATGGCTGTTTCACTGTCAATCCTATGTTTCACAAGTGTGCATGTCTCATGTACACAACACAGGTACATGTCACCCTGAGTTCTACAATATGCATTAATAACAGCATAGCTGACCTAAGCCAGTAGCATGTATTTTTTATTGATCAGAAGATTGCACTTACTCATTCATATCAACAAATATGTCTTTGCACAAAAACTTCAACAGTACAATATCTTCTGTGACACAGAATTGGAAGCTAATCCTGTGTATACTGCACTGTCACACTGTAAGTTAGACTTCTTTGTTGGCACCTGTGTTAACTGTGCCCTCTAGATCATGTAACTAGGTAGGTAGGGGATTCTAATCTCACAGAGTCAGTGTGTGTGTGTGTGTGTGTGTGTGTGTGTGTGTGTGTGTGTGTGTGTGTGTGTGTGTGTGTGAGTGATGCAGCCATAGCATAAATGGAGGAGTAATTCAACAGGTATGCTTTTTTTTACTCCCATTCATGAGAAACATTTACATGGTCAGATAATCCCACATCCACTTTTCCCTTTGTCCACAAACACACACTGTCTGTAACACAATGATGAAGTCTCCTGTGGCACATGCATATAGTGCACTTTCATGTTGAATATGTCAGTAGATAGGTAGGGTATTCAAAAACAGTAGTGAGAACCTCCTGAGTGTGTGTGTGTGTGTGTGTGTGTGTGTGTGTGTGTGTGTGTGTGTGTGTGTGTGTGTGTGTGTGTGTGTGTGTGTGTGTGTGTGAAGGTAAATGGAGGTAGGAGTGTCTGACTCCTCTTACTGTTGACAACATTTAGAATCCTACCTGGCTGTAGAAGTCATTTTTCACACACAACTGCTTTGCATGACGCCACCGGAAACTGAAGCGTGTCATCCCTTCAAGATGCCAGTGTGACTCATGGCTACAGTCAGACTTCTTCTGTAGCTCAGCCTATAATACGTTATTATTGTAAATTGTTTGAGTAAACAGAGAGTTTGAGTAAAGGATTGACTTTTCTGTGAGTGTATGTTTCTTCCTCTTACTGTGTAGAACAAGCAAGTGTACTATGTGATGCTAAATGGCATTTTAATTGTTATTATAAAATGTCTTAGACCACATTGCCACTGTTAGCTTAGCTCAAATAGCAATATGTCCATTGCACTATAAGTACTGCAACCACTTTTTAGTGGAAACATTGATGTAATAAACAATATTGATATCATCCATTGAAATGTGCAGTGTCACAGTTGCAAAATAAATCTCAAGTGATGCTTGTGTTTCAGCAAAACATCATTAACTTGTGATGTTAGTTGTATAGTTCAAATCCTGATGTTTTTTATACTTAGTGTGCATGTTATTAACAGTGCTCACCCACATGTGCTATGTTTATGTGTAGATGTTGTTTCTTCTTACAAGAGTTTATTCTAATGTTCATTTTTAAACACTGTATTGAAGACTGATACTGTCATTTGATTAGATTGTTCTTCTATACCAGTCATAGTAGAACACATTCTCAAGACTGAGGACATGGGATGACATAATGTATGTTGCTGCCTAGGTAAGGTATGTGTTTCCATATGGGATTATAACTACATTCTACATAATTGTTGTTCTACCATCGATGTGACAAAAGCAGGATGCCACAGGTGAATTTAGGTACACCTAGCATCAGGCAATGCTGTGTGGCATAATTAACTACAGGGACACATATTCATTAATTCTTTAACAGGATGCAATACTTTCACATAACCACACACATGATAACTGGTGATGCACTTATACCATGGCACATTCAGTGATCCTACAATTACACTGATTTTCTCAATGCAAGTCAAGTGTTCCAAACTAGCACTGAGTGACTCTAAGCATTTGTGTCCTTTATTTTCTGCAGGAATGGGATCTCCCTCAATTATAATGTTTACATATAGAGTGGCAGAGGCCTTCCTCATCCATTTTATTAGATAAAAATTACAGGCAAATAAAGTACATCTGATTTAATAACTTCAAGTAGGTGGAGCTCAACAGTTCTTCTTTGGCACATGTGATTCATAGCCATATTGATAGTTGGAGGAGTTCTACAGCTTGCTGTTCAATTTTTGCCTTGAGAGTTATTTTGTGTGAATGTAGTGATGTCACACAGCAACCACTACATCACATCAGTTTTACCCCTTAATATGTTGCATGAACATACATGATCATATCTTTGGATTTCATGGCAGTAGAAATTTGGTCTGCCAATGTCACGGTGAGAGTGCTACTGTAGCTTTTATGCAATGAGTACTGCATTGCACATGAATGCGCTCCAGTTCTTAGATAGTATGTGTATACAAATACACAGAAACCTTCCTTGACCAAGGATCATTGATATGGGACTGATCACAATTGTGTTTACAAGAGCATAGTCAATTAATTGCCAATGTCATTCTGAGGATGCTGATACTTGACATTTACTATCAGGAATCCTTTTTTAATTCCACACAATAATTTCATTTGTTTGTGTGACAATATCCATTGTTACCTCCTGTGTGGCTTGAGATGTCAACAACACACGAATATCTAGAATAAATCACATCATAGAGTGGTGTTTACATCTGTTTCTTTTTGTCTCCAAACTGTGTCAGACAGAGGAGGTCCCTTAGACAAGGGTATTATGCATGTCACAACACTGTACTACA
>NW_025059466.1:0-5176 GCF_019279795.1 Protopterus annectens
CATTACTACTCACGCATGCCACTCAGTTTGCTGGCTATAATCTTAATCCTTAGCCTACCCTTATGGGACAACCTGACATCGTGGTGTTGCTATGTAGAAACCTGAAGGAAATGGCTGGTTACTTTGGGGGGTAGTGCATGCATGTTTTTGGCATAATCAATTTAGCCTACCCTTTGCACCTGACATCTGGGGCAAGAAAACCTGAAGAAATGGCTGCTGCATCTTTTTATACCCTCAGTGACATCAGGGAGGAGGTGACAGCAACCGCTGGACCAGGACTTTGGAATTCAGGCCGACTGGTAGCCTGCCAGCAGGATAACCCAAGAGTAATGACTGCAACAGTGAATACACTCGAACATCTACATTTATGGTAGGTACACAACTGTACTTTACTGATCACTTTTACAGTATCCTTTCCTACTCTTCTTCCCCCTTCTGGCCATTTTCTAGTATTTCCCTTTTCTGGTGTCCTGTCTGACTACCCTTAGGATCAAGGAGACCCTATATTCTGTCTTAGCTTCACTACTTTTCTCTCAGATGCATTCAGGCTGCTGGCTTGGAGATAGCCTGAGCAGTTGCACTCATGCAGCCACTTACATACTCCTTCTCTTTTGAGCTGAGATCATGTGTCAGATGTAGTGTTTTGGGAAGGTTTAGGCTTTGGTACCTCAGTCTGATGCCAGTGATGAAAAACCCCTCTGTTTGGAACATTGCAACAGTGACTAGCAGGACATCTACTGTTATGGTAAGTTCTTGCACACCTTTACTTTCTTTTGTTTGTATTGTGGCATCATTCTTGGTGAAGGTAGGATGCTACTCAAAAGTAGATGTTCTTCATCTCACATTGCTGCAGTCATAACCTGTGGGGTAGTCTGCTGTCCTCGGTCGGCCCGAATACCAAAGTATTAGGCTGGCGTCGGTCATGCGCTCAGATCTGACGCAGCGCCGGTATTAAAGCGCATGACCGACGCCATATCCTCAGTCTTTTGCCGCATGGTCCGAGCAGAAGCAGTTTGCAAGTGCCGCTCGGCATTCTGAAATTTTCGATTCGAGTTTCAGACCGAAACCAAGTTGGCTATACCCGTTGGGGAATATTTTGTTTTTCTTGCCTCAGTTAATTCGGATGTCAGAAAAAGTGAATAATTGTATTTCTTGTGGGAAACAGATACCATAGGGATTACCATTTCTCTGTATTCCTTGTTTGGGGCCTGAGCACGACGTAGTCGGGTGTCGCTTTTGTGCTAGGTTTAATAAGCACCATTAACGAGGTTAGATTGCTAGGCTTGTATTTGGTAAGCGGTGTAATTAAATATGCCGTCGGATCCTCCGACGCCCGCTCTGCTAAGAAGCACAAGGAAAAATCGTTAAGGTCCAAGCAGGATGAGTCGTCCGTCGGGCCGGTTCTTTAGAAACTACGTGGAATCTGTAGATCCAGCCGAGGTTTCAGCTGAGTCTCAGGGGAGACTTTAATTTTGCAAGATGTGGCCTCTCAGGAGTCTAGGTCAGGCTGAGGGGCCTCTCAGGTTCTGTACTCCCTTCTTTGCCTAAGGTGGTTAGGCCTCTCCTTCAGTCTCTAAGGTCCTTCTAAGGGCAGGCCTGGTTTGCCTTCCTCAGGTGTCAGTCCTAGTTCTGCAGGTCTGTGCCTAAAAACACATGCTTAAAATGGCAGAAGATTTAATTACTTTAATCAGGGGTTCTATGCCCCTCCAGATAAGAGGCCTAGGGTGGAGCCAGAGGTGGAAATTTTGGAACAGGCTTCAGATTACTCAGAGTCTTGGCTGAAGACATTCAGGATTTTCCTCCTTATTCTGATTCGAGCAGAGGATTCCAGTCCTTCTGCTTCTCCTCCAGAGGATTTTTCTTTTCAGAAACCTTGCTTTCCCTATGAGGGAGCATTTTAAATGGGAAGGTCAGGATTTCTGATTCAGAAGAGGCTTGGGGAAATTTTTTGTTTTTACCACAACATAGGCCCTTGGCTATACCTCCTGTTTTGGATCTTGTTCAGGATGTTTTCTGCTAGGCGTCCCTTAATCCAGATTCTTTGCCTCCTGCCAGTTAAACCAGATAGGTATTACAGAGTGCCTGAGGCTCATAAATTTTGTATAAGAGCCCAGGGCTGACCCAGAAACTATTAGTCAGGGACCTAAGGGTGTCAGGGCTTCTGTTGTAAAGAATCCAGTTCCTATGGATAAAGATCTAGAGCTTTGGATAGGTGGGGTAAAAAGTGTATACCTCTTCCACTCTAGCAATGAGGGCTTTGAATTGCCAGTTTCATATGTGAAAGTATCAGAATTCTCTCCTTATTCAATTGAAATCTAAGGTAGGTGCTTTGGCAGAGGGTATAGAGTGTAAGAATTACAAGATTTGGTTCATGCTCTAAATCAGGTGGGTAAGCATTCTTTGCAGTGTGGTTTTGATGCTTTACAGGCTTCTTCCAGGGTGGCTGCCACTGGATCAGTTATTCGCAGGCACGCCTGGCTTAAGGATCAGAATTTGTCAGAGCATGTTAAAGCTAGAATTTTGGATGCTCCTTTACAGTCTGAAGTTTTGTTTGGTCCTCCTGTGGAGTCTGTCTTAAAGAAAATGGAAGACAAGGCTAAGTCTATGCAGACTGTTAAAGATTTTTTGCAGGTGCAGCCCCCTAAGTTTAGCAGAAATTGGCCTACTAAGGGATGGGCTTACCCTTCTTCTGATTTACAGTCTAGGGGCAGATCTAGACGTGGTAGGGGCAGAGCTCAGGGTTCTTTCAGGCCTAGAACGTGGAGTTCCCTGCACAATCTAGGTGAGGGCAGGGGCCAGTCCTTTCGTAAACAGGCCCAATGACCTGCATCTTCAGCTGCCAGATCCCTCCTGTCTGGCAGCTCCTTTAGGAGGAAAGTTGGCACTCTTCAAGCAAAACTGGCTTTTAGTCACCCAGGACAAATGGGTATTGGACATTATAAACCGAGGCTACAAGTTTTATTTCCACATTGCCTCCTTTCAAAGGCATGCCAGGCGTTCCTCCTCAGCAAAGGGTAGAGGCTCACAAACAGATTTCTTTACTTCTTCAAATGGGGGCTATACAGCAGGTCCCTCTGTCAGAAGTGGGCCTAGGATTTTATTCTCGCCTGTTTCTAGTACCAAAGAAAGGAAACACTTGGAGACCAATTTTGGATTTATCTATCCTCAACACATACCTGGACATTCCAAAATTCAAAATGTTGACGTTGCAACAACTTCTGCCTCTGTTGGGCAAAGATCACTGGATGGTAACTCTGGATCTCAAAGAGGCTTATCTTCATGTTCCTATCAGGCCCAGTTGCAGGAGATTCCTGCGTTTTTGGGCTGGGACTTTACATTATCAGTTCTCTGCATTGCCCTTTGGCTTATCTACTGCGCCCAGGGTGTTCACAAAGGTTCTGGCTCCGGTGATAGCCTTCTTAAGGTTAAGAGGAATACAAATTTATCCTTATTTGGACGATTGCCTGATTCTTGCTCAAGACAAAACCAAGCTTCTTCACCATCTACAGTATGTGATGGCAGTGTTAAGGTGCCTAGGGTATTCTGTGAGTGAAACAAAGTCCAGTCTAGTACCCTCTCAGGACATGTGCTTTCTGGGTATCAGACTGAATACAGCTTCCCAGATGGCTTTTTGACCCCGGACAAACAAAAAAACCTTACACTTTACTTCCATCAATTGTCTCCAGTCCAGGCAGACTGCAAGGACAGTCCTTCAAGCCTTGGGGTTCATGGCATCTTGTATTCTGGTGCTTCCCAATGCCAAACTGCATATGAGGAAGCTACAATGGTATCTCAAAAATGTATGGACACAACACTGCCACGATCTGGACACTGTCATTCAAATAATACCTTGCATTCAAAAGGAATTTTTGTGGTGGGCTCAGGAATGTCACCTAAACAAGGGACTCTCTGTGACCCGACCAGAGGCGAGTCAGATCTTAACGACAGATGCCTCGGACAAGGCTTGGGGAGCACACCTCAATGGAAAGTGGGTTCAAGACGTGGCCTGCCAGACTTCTACATTTACATATCAACTTGAAGGAGATGTTAGCAGTCCAATTTGCATTGATGGCTTTCAAGGATTTACTTCACCCGGGCAGGTGTTGATTCAAACAGACAACACAACTGTCATGTGGTACATCAACAAGCAAGGGGAACTCATTCACCCTCTTTGCAGACAAGCAATGATTTTGTGGGAGACTGCTCTCAGTTTCACCTCACTCTTCAGGCAAGGTTTCTGCCAGGAGCACAGAACTCCTTAGCAGATGTTTTGAGCAGACAAAATGGTGGATCCCCACGAGTGGAAATTGGATCCTCATGTATTTCAATTGACAGTGATATGGGGGACTCCAGACATAGATCTGTTCGCTTCTCCACTAAATTTCCAGTTGCCAAAGTTTTGCACAAAGATGTTTCATCCCACAGCTTGGAAAGTGGATGCTCTATCATTCAGTTGGAGCAATCTTCACGTCTATGCCTTTCCTCTTCTGCCTCTCCTTCCCAAGGTGCTCTTGAAGGTCAGACAAGACAAGCCTCCATGATTCTTTAAAAGCTCCAGATTGGCCTCGACAGCACTGGTACCCTCTGCTGAGGAGTTAGTCGGAGCCTCCATGGCCTTTGCCTTGATTCCACACCTTTGTCTCAGGCGGGCAATCATTTCCTCAATGTCAGGATTCAGTCCCTGCATCTAACAGCCTGGCATATTCTGTTCTTTGAACCTGGAGGGTCTCAGCTTCCTCAACAAGTTTTGAATGTTATTTTGGAGGCCAGAAGGCCTAGTACAAGGAAAGTTTATGCTGATAAATGGAGGAGATTTTTTTTTGGAGCACAGCAAGAGCTTTGATGTTTCCAGGCCTAATTTGAGTGTTTCTCTTCAATATCTTACAGAATTATTAGACAAAGGTTTGTCTTTCTCCTCTGTAAAAATTCATGCTGCAGCCATTTCTGCTCACTATGACTGTGACCCACCATTATTTCTCATCCTTTGTTTAAGCAATTCCTTAGAGGGGCAAAGAACATAAGACCCCCGAGAGCTCCTACTCCTTCCTGGGATCTCAATTTTGGAAAACTTACTTTCCCTTTTGACCTGCAGCTCTGAGTTAAATTTTGTCTTGGAAGACTGCTTTTTGTTGGCCATTACTCTGCTAGAAGGGTTTCTGAATTCAGGTCTATGCTT